>NC_068364.1:55850461-56150461 GCF_020536995.1 Dreissena polymorpha | reverse complement strand
GATAGTTATCCCCACGCTTTTTGAAAAAAAGGTGGGGATATTGTGGTTATCTCCGCCGTCCGTCCGTCCGTCTGTCTGTCTGTCTGTCTGTCCGTCCTGGCCACTATCTCCTCCTACACTAAAAGCACTAGAACCTTGAAACTTACACACATGGTAGCTATGAGCATATGTGCGACCCTGCACTATTTGGAATTTTGATCTGACCCCTGGGTCAAAAGTTATAGCGGTTGGGGTGGGGCCGCGTCAGAAATTATCACTCATTTTTTTAGGTTATTTTACATTTACTTCTTTATTTCTACACCGATTCACTTCAAATTGATACTGGACCTCTCTTATGACAATACGGTCAATCTCAACCATGCATGGCCCCATTCCCAACCCTGGGGCGCCCCGCCCACATAGGCCACACCCACCAAAAATTTCCATTTACTATAATTTTTTCATTTCTACACGGATTCACTTCAAATTGATACTGAACTTTTGTTATGAGATTAGGGTCAATCTCAACTATGCATGGCCCCAATCCCAACCCTGGGGCGCCCGCCCACATAGGCCACACCCACCAAAAAATTCCATTTACTATAATTTTTCATTTCTACACGGATTCACTTCAAATTGATACTGAACTTCTCTTATGACATTAGGGTCAATCTCAACTATGCATGGCCCCATAACCAACCCTGGGGCCCCGCCCACATAGACCACACCCACCCAAAATTGCCTTTACTATAATTTCTTCATTTCTACACGGATTCACTTCAAATGGATATTGAACTTCTCTTATGACAATACAGTCAATCTCACTATGCATGGCCCCATTACCAACCCTGGGGCGCCCCGCCCACATAGACCACACCCACCCAAAATTGCCTTTTACTATAATTTCTTCATTTCTACACCGATTCACTTCAAATTGATACTGAACCTCTCTTATGACAGTACGGTCAATCTCAACTATGCATGGCCCCATTACCAACCCTGGGGCCCCGCCCACATAGACCACACCCACCCAAAATTGCCTTTTACTATAATTTCTTCTTTTCTACACCGATTCACTTCAAATTGATACTGAACTTCTCTTATGACAATACGGTCAATCTCAACTATGCATGGCACAATTACCAACCCTTTGGTAATTACCGCCCTGCCCACATATGTCACACCCACCCAAAATTGCCTTTTACTATAACTTCTTTATTTCTACACCAATTCACTTCTAATTGATGATGAACTTCTCTTATGACAATACGGTCAATCTCAGCTATGCATGGCCCCATTACCAACCCTGGGGCACACCTAGGTCAAACATTTGGCGTGGGGATACGCGTCGGCCTCTGCCGCGCCATTTCTAGTTACTTTTAACTTAGTAACAAAGTAAAGAAGTTTAACTAGAAACGTAGGCATTGAGAATAACTTAGTTCTGGCTACCATAACTTTAAATGTCGCTTTTTATGATTTTTGACTGGCGCGACTTTATAGTTATGGACCAACCCAATTAGGAAAGTCAACCAGAAATTCCCGAAAATATGACAATTAACAAAGACCGGTCCAAAACAGCTTTTAAATGCAGTTATTGGCACAAATCAACCACTTGATCGGAAAGATTGACATTTTTCACATTTAACTGATATATTCTTTCACAAAGTACTATCTTAAACATTTAAAATTTATCTATTCTGCTCTTACATATCGAGAAAAACAGCGATGTGACAGACTTACATGAAATGCGAATCTCCCAAGATTTCACGGTCATATATCGTTATTTCTATTTTTAGTAACATACCATGAGCTCATGTGTTTTCAAATTCAGAATGACATTTCCCGGTATTTTAGATTATTCTGGCTTGTTTTGTAAACAAATTGTAGTGTAAATACAAACTCAAAGTAAATATTATTTAAAACTACCTCATACACACTGAAATCAGTCTTATAATCCACCAGACGTAAGTTGTTTATCACAAATAATAGACTTCAGAAAACGAAAGTAATGTTTACAATTTCAGCAAAAAAAGTGTGCCTGAAAACACAGAATATTATTTAACTTTATAGTAAACTACATTTTTTAGGGTTGCGTCATAGTTTTGTTAATTGTGTTACGTTTCAGCTTTTCTTCTTTTAAGAAGACAGTTGGAAAAGGTGAAATGTGCGAATATCTTAAAACCATATTCCACTTAAAATATTTAATTTATCCTTTATCACATTGATTAAAATGCTCAACATGTCGATTTAAATTTGATAAGAGCCTAAAGATGAGAAAGAATTGCTAAGTAATTACCGAATTACACAGTCATTTAATATTTAATTGAGGACCAAATTACACTTTTACCGAATTCCATTCCACTCCCATATTTACCCGAGAAACGAATTACACATTCAGTTGGGTGTGTGATTTGAAGGTGTAATTCAAGTAGTTGAAAGTTATAAATGGAGTAACCGAAAAAGCAATAATAGTAAAAAGCAAATGGATTGAGTTAAGCAAAATGGATCATATTTGTTAATATCCAGCTTCACATTTAATTAGCGCCGTCTTTAATTAGATTATCTCTATACTGTGAACTTAATAAAAAGTTCACAACGGTGATGTGGCTTCATTCCCGTTTTTTTAAATGTACACAACAATTTAGCAATAAAAGAAATCAGTTATTTTAGCAGTATATAATTTTCCAGGACAGTAGCCAAGGGCCTGTGTATTGAGCTGATAAGATACGGATCAACACAGCAGATTGCTAATACACAGTGTAGACTTCCCCTGTTTTAGTATACTAATTGTTATTTGCCTGATATAAATGAATGGTATTTATTTGGGTCTATGGACTTTATGTTAAAAGTCGTTTAATGTGAAAAGCTGGGTTTCTTACATAATTTCAATTTTGTACTGACAGAATAGTATTAATTTTTAATTATGTGTAATATAATTATTACAATTTAGCAGTCAAATTATTCATATTCTGAGATTTTTAACTCATTTGAATTGTGACATTTATTATTCCTATAATCAGTATGCATCACGCAAACATGCACTTTTATGATTAAAATCAATTTTTATAAAATTGAATTAATAGATGCAGCTTGGTGACGTTTATTAAAATTTCTTTCATCACTTAAATATTTTACAAAAATACACCCGTGTTTCTATCTTAAAAATTCTGCAAACAATGCAGTCTGTTTTATCCATGTATCTTTTTATCAAACACTTGTTGATATCTATTTCATACATGTTATTCAAAATTAGCAGTCAAACGTTTTTTTAAATGTCAATACGGGTATAATAACACTTGCATTATTGACTCGTATGTTTGCATCTGGAATACGCCCTATTTATGACACTTACTGATTGTTGTGAAACGCATTATCTATTTCATGTGTTGCGAATATACCATAAATGATTAACACGTCTGTAATTACCAATTACTAAAGTGCCACAATCGTTCTTATTGTAGACAATATCGGCATGTTTGCATCTCGAGGACGCCCATCTTGTTTCATGTTAATAATTTCACTAATTGATAATTGATGTGTTAGTTAACAATGAAAAACAAGAAATATTGCCGTTTATGGCCTCGTCATTTTTATATTTTAAATTGTATCATATCTTGAATGAACATAAAATGCTTATTAAAGCGAGATTATACGATTTTTATAAGTGTTTAATTGTAAAATATTGGTAAAAATATGTTTCTATAACACTGAATAGGCATGAAAAATTTACATTGAAGACTGAAGACGAATTTCATAAAATGCAGCAAAAAGAAATTAGCCGCTGAAAGGAATATTAAAATAAAACGTAAAATTTACATTGAAGACTGAAATTGAGTTTCATACAATGTAGCAAAAAGAAATTAGCCGCTGAAAGGAAATTAAAATAATCCGTAAAAGTTAATTTAGATTCATATCGTACATGCATGATAAACACGCTGGCAAATTATATTGTACTGACATTTTAAATTCAGATTGAAAAAACCCTGACTTTTATTACATTCGAAGGACAATCATCAAACAAATCGAAATTCTTTATTGGCCAATTAGATATTGTATTCAATAAACACTCAAAATAATAATTTATTCTAATTAGTGAAAATCAGCAATGAATAAAACAATGAAAAAATATCCAACTTTCATTTATTCAAAAGGACAATCATCAAACAAATCAGAACTCTTTTATAGCCAATTATCTATTATATTCAATCAGACGTAGTGTCAAAAACTTGTGAATAGCGGATTAAAACTCGTCACGTGACAAAGTGACAATGGTATCAAAATTGTGAATTTCAGACTGATGAGAGTTATTTTCACATATTGTAAGATGCATTTGAAACATTTGATTTTGAACCAAAAATAATCCCTGATGCAGTAATTTGTATTAATTCACCAATATATGTAGAAAATTAGCTTTCTTTGATTTATAGCGTGACATAAATTTGTTAAGACTCTGGTTGACTTTCGATACGGGGTTGGCTTCAGCGTACAGGTCTGTCAATACTATATAAACTGTACGCTGAAGTTCCTTTAGCTAAGAATAACTTAATACAGAACAATCGACATCGCGAAAATATATGATAGTATGAACAAAAATCAAAGTTTTATTTTTAAAAGAGACATGCATAATAATAATTGTGTAAGCATATATTAGAAAACATAATCAAATATAAGCGACACACATTTTGCTTACTTTAATGTAAAACCTACGAATTTTATAAAGCAAAATACAATAACTAACTAAATTTCATGTGTAATCGTCATCGAGATGCGTGTACTAGGTAGGTTAAACTCCACTGTATGTTTAATAAAGAAAGCAACTTGTGTTTGCGAAAACTACTTTGGAATCTCAAAGCCACTTTGTTTTTCAATATAATTATATCGAGGCTTTTTCAGTTGTAATAAAACTCATGAAAAGAGTCAGCATTTTAAATCAAAATCAAATCAAATTTGATATATCGAGTCTTTTTTTAGTTGTTATAAAACTCATGTTTTTAAATAAGGGTTCCAAATAAAGCAGTTACTATTTATAGAAATATTGATAAAATGCTGATAATCATTTTTGTATCAAAACATCTTGCAATCTATTTGTCGTACAGTTAAGCGTCAATATACACATATTGGCGCTCGATTGGTCAATGTCATACATACACGGTCACCTTACACTATATTCGCAAATATGGCTCGATTATATATACGTACCACACAAACCGAGAAATGTTATTTTAGCGAAAACAACATACGGTTTCATACAAAATCACATACCAAAAACATCGCGCCAATATTTATTAAGGTCGAATTAAGCATCAATTCTTTAATACCACTTTTTATATTCGTTTAAGAGCATGGTTTACTAATATATGTATAATTTTATGGTATTTCTTTTACGTTGGTTACAAATTAATGTATATGATTGTCGCATAAATAATCATATTAGTTTTTACTGAAAATACGTGCAGATGCCTTAATAGACTTAAATACATACACGGCCATCGTCACCTGACAATAAATAATGTTTTATAAACACATAAACAGTATTTAAATAAAAGAGAATTGAAAAATAATGATATGTTTTATATAGAACAAAATACTAAAACAGTTTTCGTTAACAAAAGTAATTGTTGTAAACAACTACTATTTTCAAAGGAGTGTATAAAATTGAAATATAAATACAGATTTCTTTTAATATCTCATTGAAATTTAATCGAACTGCTCCATGGTTCGTTATATTATCAACAGACGAGAAATACTACTCTAAAATATTAAAAGATTGACCTGAGCATCCCTTTCTGGTTGCTTAGTATTATGTCAACACATTAAAGGGGCCTTTTCACAGATTTATGCATGTATTGAAGTTCGTCATTAAATGCTTTATATTGATAAATGTAAACTTTGGATCTAAAAAGCTTCAGTTAAAAAGCAAGAATAAAATATAAGAAAGAAAAAAGTAACCCTCAACTGGGCTCGAACCAATGACCCCTAGTGTAAAAGTCTATCGCTTAGACCACTCGGCCATCCGTGCGCATACTATTATTGTTGTGTTTTATACTTCATATAAGCATTCCTCATAGCATCCCAAAATATAACGACAACAACAGAACACTCCAAATTATTCAATCGTTTCGCGTTGCAATTAACGCTATATATTTTTTAGTTTTTTAAATCGTCAAAAGATGCATACAGTGGATATTTTAGAGCATGGTAAATGTTCAGTATTAGGGTTTCCTCGAAAATATAATAACTTCAATGAACAATTTGCGAATCTGAAACTTTTTTAAAATTTTGTCAATTTTAGAAAAACACACACCTGAAAACGCCCCTTTTATGTGATGATAGGTTGTAACATTTATTTAATTGATAACACATAATATCGATAAATGTCCGTGAAATGTGCAAACATTAACAAATAAGGATATGCATATCAATTTCCCATAGTGTACACAGGATTGCTGGTCGTGTCTTAAAAACCATTTTCAACTTATTATGAAAATGAATGATATATTGGGTGATTTGACGGCATAAAAAGGTTAGTTATTTACGATTTAATATTGATGTAATGTATCTTTTGCATGAGCAATACTCAAATAAAATGGTTTCATACATTAAACGATCGACCCCGATTAAATAGTAAATATATAATTTCATACCCGCCCGGCTTTAATCAAACACTTTAACATATATTTTCCGATCAGACTGTTCGAAAAGAGATTATTATGAGAACATTGTTTCAATAATATTCGAATTCTTTGCACCTGCAGCACGAGGAATCCACATCCGGACGTTGTTTAAATGTGTCAGGGCGTAAACATGTAGACATATTATCTCAAACAACCACATATGGAAGCTTACAAACCTTATTCCGAAAAGAAGAGCAAGAACATCGGCAAAGTCGACGTCTTCCAACTATTCCGGAGTGTCCACTGAATTCCATTCCGCTTTTGCTCCGTCGATGTCTTCATTACCCAGTCTATGGCCAGCAGGAACAGGAAAAGTGAATGTGAGAAGCCTTGCCTCACTCCGGTTCTCCCGTCGAAAGCATCAGTGAGATGTCTGCCATAATCGATCCTGCAGGTCATCACTTCGTAAGACATCATAAGACTGACGTTGGTGATCTTTCCTTGCACTCAATAGTGTCTCAGAAGACTCCAGATGGACTCTGGGTCAACGCTGTCGAACGCATTTTCATAGTGCATGAGGTTGACATACAGGGGCGAATTCCACTCATGGGATTGTTACAGAATGACGCGCATGGTTGCGATCTGATCCGTGCATGATCTCTCCTTTCAAACGCCGGCTTGTTAATCACGGAGATGCGGGTCTATTGCGTCTTTCATTCGGTTCAGCAGGATGCGAGATAAAATACCTTTCGTGGGATGGACACCAGCTCGAATCCTCTGTAGTTGAAGCAGGAACTGAGGTCGCGTTTTTTGGGGAGATTAATGAGGGGATCCTCTTTCCACTCTGTTGGAATTCCTTCTTTTCCCCATATCTTGCCGAAGAGCTGGAGTAGTAGCACCACACTGGTCTTCATGTCAGCCTTAAGCGCTTCTGCTGTTATGCTGTCAGGCACTGCAGATTTGCCGTTCTTTTATTGCTTGATGGCGCTTCTGAACTCATCCTTCGTGGGAGTGCAGTACCTGATTAGCAGATCGCTTGTAATTGGCGGAATCTCCGGTGAGTTTGCATGAGCTGGTCTGTTGAGTAGCTCCTGTAAGTTCTCAATCCATCTGTTCGTCTGCCCTTTGTCATCTGTTATTACTCCTCCATTGTTGTCCCTCACTGGCCAGTCTGCTTTGGCAAACGTTAATTCCAATCTCTTGGTAATGAAGTACAGATCGTTAGTTCTGTTCTGATAGGCTGCCTCTTCGCCCGCTTTTGCAAGCGTCTCTAGGTAGTTCCACTTGTCTGCTTTATACTTCGCTTCACGCTCCTATTTGCTTCCGTGTACTATTCTTGTGATTTCACTTTTGCGGCTCGTGTTCTGCTGTTGTTAACACTTGCCATTTTTTATCGTTGTTCTTCAACTTCGAAGCGTCTCTGCTGATACACACTCCTTGTGTGTGTGGAAGTAACTGCTACTTTCACTCTCTGCCACTTCTGCACTATCCACTGTTCTTTAAGCAGCTCCTCTAGGGCCAGAAACTTGTTGGAAAGTGACCTTGAACTCTTCTTGCTTCCAGATGTCTTTAAGTGTAGAAGTGTTGTTACGTTTGCATTGACTGGGCCCCCTTGTCCAACTCTTCTTTAGCTTCAGTTTCAATCGGGCGACAAGGAGATGACGGTACAAAGCCACGACTGCTCCTCGCTTGACCCGTACCTTTTGAAGAGAGCAACGAAACTGTCTTGCGATGCACTGGTGGTCGATCTGGTTCTCCGTTGATAGCTCTGGTGACATCCAAATTACCCTGTGTATCCTTCTGTGATGGAAAACACATCTACCGATGACCAGGTTACTTGTGGTGCACAGTTCGGCGAATCTCTCCCCGTTGTCGTTCATCTCGCTAATCCTTGCTTCCCCATGATCTCCTCATAGCCTCGGTTGTCACTTCCTATCTTTGAGTTATAGTCACCCATTAGAATGATGATGTTTCTCTTTGGTCTGTCTTGTTTGATGGTTGACAGTCTATTGTGCAAGTTTGTCCTGCTCGCCCTCTTCAATGTTGTTCTGCGAGGAGTAGCCCTGTATTATGTCCACGCTGACTCTCTTCTTCTTTGTAAGGAAAGATGCCGTCATGATACGTGTTCCGTGCGCCTCCCACCCGATGAGCGCTCTCTGTGCCGACTTGGAAAGCATAAGGCCTATTCCCTGTGTGTGTGTGTGTGTGTGTGTTGTATCCTCTTGCGCATGCCGCGAGAACAAAAGTAACTCACCGGAAGTCAGTCACTTCTACCAGTCAATCTTATTTACTGATCGCTAGGATGGTGAGGTTGAACTTCCTAATCTCTGCGGCCACTTATGCTGTCTTCCAGGTCTCGTACATGGTTCAGAATTTCATGTACCGATTGTGGTTGTGGTCCTGGAGAAGATGATGGTCTTTGGCCTGATGGCTTCCATTTGACAATCGCTTTCACCGTCCGGCGTCATACGTCCTTCAGCTGGAGGTCCACCTTCTCTCAGGTCCGTGATGTCTGTTTTTATTCTGTTTTGCGTTTCTGTAACAAGGTTGCAAAAGGGTAGGGTAGCATTTTCAGCGCGGGTCTGGGACCGTCCATGGCGGAGGTTAAAAAGTTGTATGATTAATATATTTAGATGGCCAATTCCAGACACTTAGCTGCTAACAAAGCGAACAAGTAATTGCACAATTGTATCCGTCTTTTTAAAGTACCGGTACGTCATATTTTGTGCTATTTTTTCAAACTAATATTGCCGCCCTTTGTGTACCATCAAACAACATGATGAACTTCAGAAGTTTGCATACATTCTCTAAATTTCATTATATCTTTGAAGTTGTTTAACTCGCAGGTGGGTAGCGTGTGGCTATGATATTAATTAGTGAAAATATCATTTTGAATGATAAATAATCATATTATAACGGAAAATTAACTTTTCTGAAAAAAATTTATTTAACTATCAAATATATATATAACAAGGTATGCAACTCAAAATCAGCCCAAAACGGGGTGCATCGCTTTGAACAGCCATATCTTCATCAATTGTGCAGCGATTTTCACGATCTTGGTCTTATTCAACGCAGAAATGAATTTCCTTTCTGGAAATGTATATGTCTTGCAATATTTTTATAAATGCTGGGTCAATTTTTAAGAAATAACACGATACACAACTCGCATGACCCAGTTGACAGTGATCATGCTGTCTTTAAGACTGAAATCTTCACGGAGTAAAGGGCAACTTCCCTACAAAGTTCATGTAGTTCGATACCATAATTCAATAAAACGTATGAAAAAACATTATTACCGATTTTGTCGTTACATTCTGCGTCAAGACTAACTGTCCAGCGCCGTTTGAAACCTTTGTTTACAAACATTTTAATTAACTGACATTTTAAACATACGAGTGATTTCATTGGTCGAATGCGGAGGTGTGTCTTTACAACTGGAGATTTCATTCATAAAGAATGCATGATCACTGTCAACTGGGTCATGCGTGTTGTGTATCGTGTTATTTCTTAAAAGTTGACCCAGCATTTGTAAAAATATTGCAAGACATATACATTTCCGGAAAGGAAATTCATTTCTGCGTTTAATAAGACCAAGATCGTGAAAATCGCTGCACAATTGATGAAGATATGGCTGTTCAAAGCGATGTACCCCGTTTTGGGCTGATTTTGAGTTGCATACCTTGTTATATATATATTTGATAGTGAAATATTTTTTTTTCAGAAAAGTTAATTTTTCGTTATAATATGATTATTTATCATTCAAAATGATGTTTTCACTAAATAATATCATAGCCACACGCTAACCACCTGTGGTTTAACTTAGTGTAATACATGTACACCTTTCTTGAAGGCAATCGCGAGCAAATGGCCTGTTTTTAGATTTAAAGTAGCAACAATCGATGATCGATATCGTTTCGTACGAAACTTGCACAGTGTTATCGTCAGTGTAGCGTTTTTTTTTTTTTCACAAATAGTTTAATTGTAAAAATAGACATGCGTCGCATACGCCGATTCCCCATGCAGCAAATATTTTGATAAATACAAATCCACTATATATTCTTCAGTGGACAAAACGACAAAAAGCCATAACTTAGCAGAAACTGGTCGCAGTCAAAACTGTTCTCTTTACGATCACAGTCGGTCATTATAATCTTTAATTGTAAAAGTTTGAGCGAGATTCATCCATTATTAAATTTGGAGTTGCCGTGTTTGTTTTTTTTAAAACATACGAAGGGCCATAATTCTTGCCGATTTTGTTTTCTTAACGATCGTCTCCTCATTAAGGTTATTTAAAATTGAAATTTTTAGCAAACTCAAAAATATTGTAAAACTGAAGTTGAAAACACACAATTTTGAGACTATGCATTTGGAAATGAATGTTTTGTAGAAAATCCTTCCTTTATGACCATCTACACACAAAGGTCATGTGATCGTGAAAGTTAAACCAGGATCCATTCAATAGTTTTACCCATTTATGCGTCGTGGACTCTCACATCCTTCAAAATTGGATCAATTTATTTCCAAAATAAGGGATATCTAGCATAATTTCTATATTTAGAACATTTGTTACAGAAATTCCTTTAAGCAAACAGCGCAGACCCAGATGAGACGCCGCATCATGCGGCGTCTTACCTGGGTCTACGCTGTTTGCCAAGGCCTTTTTTTCTAGACGCTAGGCATAAATGGGTTATAATGCATTGAAAACACAATCGTCAGGGGACTATATATTCTACAGTGGAAAATGGGCCCTAAATCTGCCAAAACACAATGATAGCTAAAATAGTTTTATTTGCGATGATCTACAGATTTATGTAATCCAGCTCTTTACTTATAAAATGAACCTGTCGTTGAAAACTCTAAATGTTGGCACTAACGGGTACATATTCTAGGGGAAAACAGACACAGCGCTAAACTTATTGCGATCATTTCAACATTCAGGTAATTTATCTGTGAACGTTTCAGCAAGATCCTTTCAGAATTTAAAGAGGAATTGCAAACACGAAATTTAGGACTATGTTAGAGTTGAAAACAAAAATGGAAAAAGAGCCATAGTTCTGCCAACACTTTTCGCAGCACAAATTCGTATTTAAATGATATTCTAAACATTAAGGTCATTAAACTGTAGACGTTTTAACCAGATCCATCCGGTAGACAAAGGGGAGTTTAAAAGTCCATAGCTGAAAAGCAAAGAGCCATAATTCAATAAAACATTTTTTTAAATTTTGTTTTGCCCTACGATAAACAAAAGCCACATCTCTTAGACTAACTACCAAATGTTCTGACATCACCGTTAATCATTTCTTGGAAGAAAACTTCATTCAGCGATCATGTAAATGGAAACAAATGACATCACTTCATTCTTGTCAAGCCTATCACGATCAGAGAATGGCTACCAGTTTTCTACCGTTTTTGTGCACAGTTAATACACGTTCAGAAAGGGCTACCGGTTGTGTGCACAGTTTATACACGTTCATAGGTGGCTACCTGTTTTGTTCAACGGTTACACACGTTCAGAGGTGTCTACCGGTTTTGTGCACCTGTAATACGCATTATAAGTGGTTACTGGTCTAGTGTTCCGATAATAAACGTTTTTTATTAATTGGCTTCTGGTTCAGTGCACCGGCGACACCACGGGATAGACATAGCAGTTACTATTGAACATGTTTACAGCATGTTTTTTCTCTCGCATTTGTGCTTTAGCCAACAGAATCAAATCAATATACCTTTAACGCCGCAAGTGGTAAGAAATTTGTTTCAGCTTTAACGACAAATAAAAAAAGCACAGTTTAATAGAAATAATCGTACATCCTTAAATGTAATGACTATCGTACATTATTAAATGAAATATATGAAGTGTGGAAAATATCATCTTAGGTAGAGATGTACATCCTTGTTCAAACGAAGTGATAAAATTATATGTTAAGGAAACTTACGACTCCACAGGCTGTTGCTGTGATAATAGATATTTGTAACTCGAGTGTTATGTCGGTGAAAACCCATTTCTCTGACAATGGCACCTATCCGTGTATATTATGATACTGCACAGTCTTAATGAGAATCAAATTCATATATTCGTATTAAGTATACAACCGTAATACCTTCATGACTTCCTAGTGTTTGATATGCCGTCATCTTTTTTTGAAACCACTTTGGGGTGGATCCCAGTTATATTTTGGATAGCCTGACCGGGATATGTATTCGAATTCTGCATTACCAAACGAACGCACGAAATAATCAGGGCATTTGAGGTATTGAGTGTTTGAATACACTTAGGCAATTATGTATCCGTCAGTGGCACTGTCACTCACTGTTTGCATATTTATCGCATGCACATCAGCGTGCTCGACATCTCGTGTATGCAGCAAAGATAAGGCGAACTGTAGAACTCGAGACCCAAATGGAATAGTTCTTAGTGAAAATATAAGCGAAGTTGTTTTGCACGATCTTAGTGCATCGTTACCTACAGAGAACACATTTTCTGGAAACAAACAATGGTCAAAGATAGAAACTCTGGAGATATGGGCGGTTGACGGTGAATCTCTAGGCAGTCGTGTTTTCACGGGACTGTCCGGTCTTACCTACCTTGGCTATCACAATGAGTACATGGTCAATATGGTAAATGATGCATTTTATGGCTTGGACAATCTTAAAGAATTGAACTTTCCAATGAACATTCGTCTTCGGATAAGCACCTTCTCGAGCAGCATGAAGTCTGCGTACCTTCCGAAATTGAATAAATTAAGCATTACTGTCATGGCTTCGTATTACTTCACCAGTGCCGAAGATGCGCAATATGTTTTTTTGAAAGCATAGCTGGTCGCGACAAGAGGAATATAACGCATCTGGACATGTCTAACGTAAGCTTTTGAGTGTTTCATTTTAAAGATATCATGCGTAACGGACTGATTCCGTCCGTGAGATTTATTTGAGAAATACTTCATTTCAAAACATTCGCGGATTTGAGGACGTCAGAGAGCCCTGTAGCAGTTCGAAGATAATTGACTTCAGTGATGCGAAACTTCCGAACGATGTGCGCGTTATGAATATTGGTAAATTAATGTCACTATTTTCCTGCGATTTCTCAGCGTTTTTCTTAAACGTGGAAGAGCTGTATATGAACGGCTTAGGCCAAAACCTGAGGACTCCGCCAATGCAAGATGAACACGATTGTAACTTGATGTCATGTCAGTATAGAATAACAAAAAATCAGCCTAGAAAATAATTTGATCAAACGGTTGAACTACACAGTAAAACTTCACAATGACACCCAGAAAACGATAGAATGGATAAGTCTAGCTGGAAACATTCTCGATTTCATATCCCCTCATTTTCTATCGCCATCTACGAATCTTAAATATTTGGATATGTCTAGTAACCAGCATCACAAGATGCAAGAACATTACGAGGATCTGTTTGAACTACTAATTCAGAACAATACCATGCTTAAAGTTTTGAAATTGAACAAAAACGGTATTGCTTGCATCCCCTTAAACATGTTTTAAAATAATACTGAACTAGAAGTACTGGATCTTTCTCACAATAATCTGTCTTCGCCAGACTTCAACATCGGTCGGTTGACAAATCTTACAATGTTGAATTTAGCCTACAACGCGATATCTTCCATAGATGCAAAAACAAAGGATACGATGGAGCAACTAGCAGCAGGTACCGACGCGCACATGCTTCGAATAGACCTGTCCAATATGCCGTACATTTCCTCGTGTGATGATAAGCACATGGAAACGATCAAATGGATTCACAGAAATCTCGACACGTTTATTACGAGCCCCCGAGAAGAAAATATGTGTACATTACAAGATGAACGGTTGTACATTTTCCAAAATGCTTTGGAAAAGACAAAATCTTACTGTCGTGTACAAAAAGTAAAGCGCGATCTCGCAATTTCTCTTCCAATAGTGTGCGTTTTTCTGCTTATTGGACTAGTAGTATTCTTAAAGATCCAAGGTATTAGGCGAAGGAAACAGGAGAGACAGAATCTTCTGTCTCAAATTGAAGTTGGCGACTTTTCAAAGAAGTTTGTTGCGTTTCTGTCATTTAGCTCCGATTGCCGAGTTGGTCGTGAACACAATCTTACCGAGACTGAATTCAGAGCTACAGCTGAAGACGGGAACGAGTCGTGTTTTGGTGTGCTTCGGCGATCGCAATTTTAGGCCCGGATATGCTCTTGGTGAGGAGATAATACGTTGTATTGAAGACTCCGCAGTTACCATTAGAGCAGTGTCTAAAAACTTCTGCCAAAAAGAATGGTGCAGGAAAGAAGTGCAGGAAACTGACGATCAAAATAAACCAACAGTATTGCTGTTTTTGGAAAGGGTTGAGCCTGATGAGATGGGACAAGTTCTCCGGAAGTTGTTTAGCAGGTACGCGCATGCGTCGTGGATTTCAGATTCAAATGGCGGTCATATTGAGCCTGACTGGTCTATATTATGCGACGCGCTGTTGGATTTGACAGCGGAGAAAACAACGTTAAAACTGAAATGGCTAAATTGGTTTTGAATGGATAAGTCTATCTGAAAACTTTCTCGAATTTATATCCCCTCAGTTTCTTTCGCCCTCAATAAATCTTCAATATTTAGATTTATATAGTAACCACCTTCACAAGATGCAAGAACATAACGAAGATCAGTTTGAAGTCCTTAAAAAGGAAAATACTAAGCGCAAAGTTTTAAAATTTGGGAAAAACGGTATTACTCGAATCTCATTCAACATGTTTGTAGCAAATTCAACATAAGAAGTACTGGATCTTTCTCACAATAATATACGTTCGCTAGATATCGACATTGGAAAGTTGGCAAATCTTAAAGTGTTGAACTTATCTAACAACGAGATATCATCAGTGGTCGCACAAACAAAGGATACGATAGAAAAAATAGCAGCCGCGACAAAGCCACAAACATTTCGAATAGACCTGTCCAATATGCCGTACATTTGCTCGTGTGATGATGACCACATGGAAACGATCCAGTGGATTCACAGAAATATTGACACGTTTATTGCGAGTCCCCGAGAAGAATATGTGTACATTACAAGGGGAACGGTTGTACATTTTCTAAAATGCGTAAGAAAAGACCAATGATTATTGTCGATTGCAAAACTTAGAGCGCAATCTCGCCATTTCTCTTCCAATAGTGTGCGATTGTTTGCTTATTGGACTCGTTATATTTGTCAAAATCCAAGGTTTTAGACAAAAGCAACGGGAGAGAAAAAATATTCGGTCTCAGAATTATCTGGGGGAGTTTCCAGAGAAATTTGTAGCGTTCTTGCTATTTAGCTCCGAAGATGCCGAGTTGGTCGTGGACACCATCTTACCGAGACTGAATTCAGAGCTACAGCAGCAGACGAAGACAGGAACTAGTCGTGTTTTAGTGAGCTCCGGGGATCGCCATTTCAGGCCCGAATATGCGCTTGGTGAGGAGATAATACGGTGTATTGAAGACTCGTCGGTTATTATTCTAGCGGTGTCTAAACACTTCTGCCAAAAGGAATGGTGCAGGAAAGAAGTGCAGGACAATTACGATCAAAATAAACCAATAGTACTGCTGTTTTTGGAAAAAGTTGAGCCTGACGAGATGGGCAAAGTTCTCTTGAAGTTGTTTAGCAGGTACGCGCATGCGTCGTGGATTTCAGATTCAAATGGCGGTCATATTGACCCTGACTGGTCTATATTATGTGATGCTCTTTTGGATTTGACTGTAAATAAATCGGACAACAAAACATTGAAATGGCTCGAACTTCATTGGTGTAGTATCTAAAATAATAATTGTTAGAGCTCTAAATAAAAAAGGCAGGAAACAATAAAAAAATACAAAGCTTTATTTGTTTCCTTCATTTAAGTACATGATTCGATCATGAATATATTTCAAAATTTTATTTGATTTGTTGATTATTCTGGAAAAATACACTGTAATGTGTTTAACAATACTGTACTGATTTTGCATGTTATATTAAGGATCGTTAATAACCGATTTGGACTTTCCTTTCCATATGTTATAGAAGACAGGTTAATACAAACGATTTGATATTGTATGCTTATTCGTACACGCACAAACAGAGTCTTAATAAGTTAACGAAAATATACATTTAGGTAAAATATTTACTTTCTTCTACTAACCTCTCCAAAACTATAAAGACATATATGCTGGTCGGCCAAATCATTTTTTTCTGCTCAGTGTGTTTTACTTAACAGTAAGTTATTTCTAACTTTAATAAATATGTTTAATTGTATCGGGTTCGTTTGCAAACAAGTTCTCCCACTAATATACTATGCGTATAGTGATAATACACGTTAAAAGATCATAATAATATGTTCAATTTATTTGTATATTCACTATTGTAGACAAGAAGCTTTGTTGTAGCCGTTATTGCTGAAATAAATTTTGTTGTTGTATATAAGTTTGATGTTTAAAATAAGGGTGTTGATATTGTGCAAAGTATCGCTTTTTTGTTGAAATCTTATATGAATGAATTTAATGAATTAATTTGTTCCTAAATTGTTCCGTAAACAATTCATATTATATGTTTAAAACAAATTATTTGATTAGTTAATAGTTCTCATAATTTGATGAGAAATAATTAATATCCGTGTTAAAGTGACACTTATCATATAGCACCGTGGATTATTTGTTTCATTATTTTATTAACAGCAGTCAGTATCAGTATTAAAGTGATATTCAACATATACTACAATGTATTATTTGTCTCTGTATTTTATTGACAAAAGTCATTATGAATGTTAAAGGGAAATATCTTATGTGATAAATCAGTAAAATTTCTGTTAACCACTTCACTTAAATTATTGTCATAACTATTATCATTCATGTTATTACCCGTGTGTATTTTGTTTTTGCATTTGACTAAAACGCAATTGAATGCTTAAGAGCTAATAAATGTGTTGTTGTCGTTGTTCTAATATACGCTTTTAGACTGATGTTGATTGTTTTTTTTCACACTTTTGCCAAATGTAATACATTTTCAATAACTATTTTCATGTAGAGCAAGTAGGAGTGATTTCTAACATTTTATAAAATGCACAATTACAGGTTACAGAGCGCTGTTTTGGTAGCGCGACGTACTTAATAATTTGTATGTATGTAAACTGTAAATAATCAGGTCATGCCAGATATGGAGTTAAGGCCGCGGATTTCAATATTCCGAGACATTATAACCGGTGCATTTTCTCTTAAGTGTTATAATACAATCAGGACAGCAGACCCAAGGCGAAAGGGTTATGGGGCGAACTGATATTTTGTTTACTGTTAAACGTAAACTTTTGCTAATCTGATCGATGAACAATATTTCTACCTTGGGGTCAATGTAAACTCTGTGGTCAAGGGTAAACTTATAGCACTTTTTTGTCAAAATAAGTTTTATCCTTGCTACTTTTTACCTTAATCATACATAAGGATTTTTTTACAAATCATTTGGCACTAATTTCCACATTTATGAATCGTGATGTCGCTCGCGAGAAGCAGTTGACAACCATCAATGGTAATACCAAACTTAGAGGCCAAATGTTAGAATACTACAGCTGTTTTATTCACAAATAAAGCTTGCTTGCCCGATAATTTCAACATAATTGGTATGATTTTGAAATAACGTGTCATATGACAGTTTTTTGTCGCCCAAGAACCACATCGCCAACTTAAAGGTAATATTTTGAGATAAGTTGAAATGCTTTATTGATTGTCAATGCTCTATATTTGTATCAGAGCACAGGTGGTAAGCGTGTGGCTATGATATTAATATATGAAAACATCATTTTGAATGATAAATAATCATATTATAACGAACAAGAAATATCTTTAAAAAAGATATACGGCGTAAATAGTTTAATGAATGAGATCAAGGATAGCGAATGTCTTTTTCTGTGCAGTTCTTAGCTGCATCACACGCAGTACGGGATGTTACGGGGAGTTTTCGCGGCTTATTTTACATTATAACATATTGCTGGTCATAAACCTATAGATACAAAACAGAAAACCAAAAGAAGAATGGAAGTGAAATTTAAACATATGAGTCAACCGGCCACACGAGAACAAACCTGTTTTAGTGGTATGTGGGGCTTTGCTATTTGATTCGATTATTAACAGTATCGAGAATCATCGTGCTCATGCTTAAAGTGATATTATGGGCATTTTGCACTGTTGAATTGAGCTGAAAAGAATTAACAGGTCAAAATAGTTAGTTAAAATGTGGTTACTGATCAATTATCTGCAACTCACCTTGCTACCAGTTGTTTATAAAAATATATTTTATATTCGATATTCTTACGTGACCCACCCAGTCCTGTAAGCCGAAATAATCCGTAAAACAATATTGTGTCTTTGTGTCGTATGAACAAATCTGCACTAAAACTAAATTTAGGTTCAACTCGTAAACGCATGATCAGTTGTCAAACGAAAGTACGGTTAATATTCAAATGCATTATTTTTCTCTTTCTGGTATATTGTTTTAGTATGTTGATGCTGCATTAATTACTATAAGTGTATATGAAGTAGAAACATCAAAAATAATCAACAATTGCGATAGACACCTATAAACTGTTACATGCTCATAATATCACTTTAGTACATTAGGCAATATGGTGGAATAATTATTGTTAAATTTATTAAAAATAATATTTATCATTGTATTGTTGAAAACACATTAAGAATCTATTATTGACATACCATAATTATATTGCTGAATATCTTCTTTTAACATATTTCTGGTCTAAAGAAAATTCCAGGTAACCTAGTTCACGGATAGCGTCTTTATTATATAACGATTATTTTACTGACCGCGAACTCCGGTGATGACCTGTATATAAACTCTGAATGTCCGCGACTTGACCCGAAACCTCGCGGGTTGAAATGCAATTCTTTAAAGTGAGGCCTCGCTTCCACTGCTCTTTATACTTTTACATGTTAACATGTTGACAGGAATATGGAAGTAAGTACTAAATATGAGAACATAGCCTTTTAAATATAAAGGCTTTTGCGCTGGTATTACTCTGAAAATAAAAGGTGTACGCACAAACTGTATTGATGTCGAGAATTGAGTGTAAAACTGTTCTATCTATTAAGCCTTTTCATTAGAGATAAAAGTGTTTCATACAGTAAAACAGTGGTACAAAGACGCGGATATGTTTCCAATGTTCTGGTGGTATACTCAAATCAGCCAATGGAATAAATGAAGTGTATTCATTCGTACCTAGCCGCGGGAAATTTTATTTAAATTTTATTGGACACTTACAAAGGTCAAGTCAGGGTGAAAAGCTGGCTTGTGCAGCTTACGCCGAAAAATAAACTTTTCTGAAAAAAATAATTCACTATCAAATATATATATATAACAAGGTATCCAACTCAAAATCACCCGAAAACAGGGTGCATCGCTTTGAACAGCCATAACTTCATCAATTGTGCAACGATTGTCATAAACCCGGTCTAATTCAACGCAGAAATGAATTTCCTTTCTGGAAATGTACATATCTTGTAATATATTTCACAAATGCTGGGTCAAATTTTATGAAATAACACGATACACAACTCGCGTGACCTACTTGTATACTGACCTGGCAATAAGAGCGGAAACTGGTTATTTATCACCGTGATAGGTCGTGTATTTAGTTTTGTGATACATTATGCCATTTTCCCAAATCTGTGAGCACACAAGTTTAATAGATCTGAATCACGTTTTATGTTCATGCTTATGGTATAAGCTCGAAAAAAATTTGATGTGAAAATTTGCTCCCAAACATTTATTTAAAAAAAAAATTTAATAAAATAACACGGCCCTAAATGCCAAGGCATTTATATTTGCTGTGTTTGTATAATATATTATCATTTATTTTATTTGAAATTCCTTTAAAGATTTCACATATATGTTTTAGCTTAACCTTACGTCGCCATTTCAGGCAATATTTAAATAGGACTACATCGTTGCATGATATTGAAAAAAATGTGATCGTCATTCAAAACCGGACGTTAAATTAACTCGTGTACAATAAAAGGTACGTATATAATGTCTATAAGTTTTATTCGTTTTGAGCGCTGCTGGTTTCTCCTTTCATATTCATCACGTTGTAAGGTGTGCACTTGGTAAATAGATGGATAGGGTTGCATTCAATACAAGTCTGCGTCTAACAGTTTTTTCCTTAGTCTAACGTCAACCACACCATTGTCGAATGCTTGTGGGCAATTTCAAATATGGCGGACAAATAGCTTCTTTAATATTGAAACACATTATAAAATTATCCCGCGATACTTAGTAGGCATGTCTGTAAATTATTTTAAATATATATAAATAAACAATATATATTGTTATATTGCAAGAATCTAATATTTAAAAATAATTAAAATAATTGTTATAGCAAGCGACAACATAAACTCAATTTAATGTGTAGGCCCTGGAGTCATGTAGTTTAAACGCTATGATTACTTCGATGAAAAGCGATGCACACACTCTATTATTGTACCAATTGCATTGATAATTTATATCAATAAATGAATGTACATTTTTAAATACATTGTACATAATGGAGTGTTATTTTTCATATAAGCATTCGCTCATTTTTCCTTATGACGATGTCGCTGTGATTTTGCTAAACTGTGAAGAAACCTTTGTAGCCGTTTTATGTCACTATACAAACGCCTTTGTGAGCGATATTAAACACAACTAAACCATAAAGAAGAAACCAATACACCCAGACAGTAAAGCCTGTATCTTAAGGCCCGGTCACACCGAGGTAACGGACGAGAAACGGACATAAAATCATTTTATCCGTTCGTGTCCGTTCTTATCGGTTTAATGTCCGTTTTATATCCGGCGAATCCGCTCATTGCTCGGCGATGTCCGGTGACATCCGTTCCGTCCGTTGGGAAGTTTTGAGCATGTTCAAAATTTTCCACCGGATAAAACGGACAGACATCTCCGTTTGATGTGCGGTCTTCATACGTTAGTTTACGGTTTGTTCGGAACTCGTGCGTTACACCTCCTGAACGTATCCGGTTTATGTCCGTTAATGTCCGGTTGTCCTGGTCCTAACGCATGTTCAACAGATAATAACGGACAGCTAACGTATACAAAAGTGCGAAAACTGTGGCGGAACAAAACTGTTGACATTCATTTAACCGTAATTAACATGTGGGTTGAAGTATCATTTCATTTTGGTACGCCTTGTGAGAAGGACATGTTCAATGGAGTATCGTGCTCGCATTCAATTAAAGTGTCAAGCCACCCTCGTGCAGGCCCAGATTGGCCTTTTGGATGCTAATCTGGCTATGCATCGTCTTGCTCAAAAGAGAGCAAGGAGACGGAGGCAGCGCAGATGGTGAATCAGGGCTAGGCTGGGTTCCAAGCGGAGGCGTCAGTTCGGTCTGTATGACCAACTTATGGTCGAACTACGACGAGAGGACCAACGTGCATTCATCAACATCATGAGAATGCCACCCGAGATGTTCGATGAGATTCTCGCACGAGTGGGCCCAAGGATAACGAAACAGCGCAACAACTACAGACGTCCAATTTAACTGAGGATGAAGCTAACAATTGCGCTGCGGCATCTTGTTTGTGGTTCAAAGTACCGTGATATGCGATTCGGCTGGAGGGTACCCCACAACACTGTTTCTCTTCTTGTGCCAGAAGTAAGTACTGCTTAATTTACTATAGTGCTAAAATTAATTTTAAAAGGCTTCTGTTAGTCATTTTAATATATTTATATATTTTAATGTCGACTTATATCATTATTTTATATGAATTGCATTGTGTTTAGTTATTGGTATAGGATAAAGGGCAAATAGATGAGTGCGCGCACTACAACTCTAATATCCTAAATTGTATAATACCATTAGTACTGTCGTGTGCGCATATATTGAAATGCGCACAGTTATATGCACCGTTTACAAGTAGTATATTTTTAACGAATCATCCACTCGCTAAAAGTCATGGATTATCTACTGTGTCATACACTTATAATTCACGCTAGCTCATCATACTGTTACCTTTTACACGTCATGTTTGTAGAGCAGTCATAGATGAGTATGCTGACGTGGTGATGCCGTTGCCACCAACAGCTGCCGATTGGACGCGAATAGCTGACGGCTTGTTGCTATTGATGGCAAACATATTGCCTGCAAATGTCTACCAAGATCCGGGTCAACGTATTTTAACTACAAGAAGTACTTCTCCGTTGTCCTGCTACCTCTGGTGGATTCTGACTACAAGTTCGCCTGGGCTGACCGTGGTGCTGCATCCGATGCACAGTTGTGGAACTAGTCAGACCTGAAGGCAACAGCTGATAACGGAGACATTGACCTGCACGAACCTGAAGCTTTGCCACATGATACTGAGGATGTACCCTACGTTTTCATCGGAAAGAAAATATAAAAGTGTTCGACCGGCCAAGATTGATTGATTGATTTATTTTAATTTTGGCTTAAGTGTACATAAACATTCATGATAAAGAAACAAACAAGCATATGCATTAAAACAAAGCAAGTAAATTGTTGACACTTTAAAATATAAATAAAGCATGACATAAAATGACCGTTTTGTGTACGTTGGTGTTCGGTACTTTTCCGCTTCTCTCACGTTGGGAGAACGTTTTTTCCGGTACTAATGCGTTACACTGCCGTTTTATACGGTAGAAGTTCGCTACTTGCACGGTAATATCCGTAAGCCGACCGTTAATTATCCGGTACATATCCGTTAAACGTACGTTTTTTTCCTTTAGATCACCGATTCTTGTGCGGTCATTGTGTGTTTCCTACGCTTCACACACCGATTGCGAGCGTCTTGAGCGGCAGAGCAGGTAAATTTTATCACCGGATAACCAAAATCTGCATATTTTGTCCGTTTTCTCCCCGTTACATATTCGTCAGTCGGTCTGACCCGGTCTTTATACACTGCAGCATACAAATGGTCTTCACAGAACGTCAATTGTTAACTTGTTGAAATTATCCCTAGATAACATTACATTATGACTTGGTTAATCACAGACCGTTTTTTACTGTATATTAAACTAAAGAACGGGTATCAACGAAGATTTTTTACATGTGCTTGCAATTTAGTGCAATCGTGACTCGTGAGCGTTGATAGTATTGAACGCAGTGTTCGGTAAGCTCGATTGGCGTATATGAGTATTTAAATATGTTTCGGTCCCGGGAAGACTACAACAAGAGGTCAACGCTTATTTCGAATATTTATTAAGCAGTTAGCAGTTTGCAACAGTTTGCATAATAAATGTAAACAATATGCATGTATATAGATAAATAAAATGTAACCAAGACATAGAGTCGAAATTTTCTTTCTATAATAATCGATATTCATTTATAAGTATTAATAAGAAGACAGTTTTAAAACCACATCGGATATTATAAATGTACAGAAAATAACTGATGTTAATATTTAAGTTTACCACGTACAAATAAACACCATTTAAAATCTCATGGTCAAAATAGACGTTGAATTCGATAATTAGCTTATTTTTTAGAGGTATCATCAATTCATGTAACGGCTTACTATCGCTAATGGATACAAAAGAAACCAACTGGGATATATTATGAATAAATTAACAGAAAGCGTGAAGCGTCTATTAACACAATATTGAGAACAAAATCAGTGTATCACTATAATTACAACACGTTACAAAAACACTTAAACAATACTCCATAATCTTAATATTACTGGGAATTCATTCAAAACTAATCTAAGTCGCATGTACCGAAAACATGTTTAATTTTGGGAGTTTTTAAAGCATACAGAGAATTTCAGTTAAATTTAAAAATAACACTGTGTTTTACATATTGAACAACAGTTTTAATAGAACTCAACTCAAATTAAGGAAAGCATGAAATCAAAATCAGTATGGACTGAAATATAGCAAAGTGTTCTGTTTCATTTATACAACTGTTAAGACATGAAACCCTGAATTGGAAAATACTGCTGCAAATAACATAAATCAAGCTTTTGTATAGCATTTTAATTTGCATTACATAACACATGTTAAATTTTGAGGGACGAACATATTCTGGTTTTTTTTTATATCAAAGTGGTAAAAGGTGCGTCATGGTTACAACAAATGTTGTATTATTAAACATTTTTGAAAATACAACAACACGTTACTTTTAAAGTGTCATTGTGCTGAATACTTCAATTTGATGTTCACCTAAAATTGTACATTTTTACCCATTTGAGGTCTAAGAATGAAGGATTCAAACGACAATTAATTTGGAAACCGACGCGAGCAAATATAATTATGATTTAATTCAACTGTCCTTGAATATACGTTCACTTTGAGAGCTGACGATCTTCTTTATCTTTGTGCGCACCACCTGCAACATGATCAACTTCTGGGCGAGGAACTTGTCGCCAAGGGCAACGATGGTGCCTTGTCACGTGACATGGTGACGTACAAGATGTCCACGCCGCAGTTGAACACGCTTATCTCCGTGCCGTTCTTCACGCGCCAGAGGCGGATCATGCCCTCAGCGTAACCGGAAACCACGATCTCGTTGTCGCTTGAGATGGCCGTGCACCAAACCTGCGGATGTATTAAATGATCCCAGATTAAATATGATAGTGTCTCCATTGTGGCATACCTACACAGTCATATTGCTCAACTTGTCAATGCATATCTACGAACAAGATCTAGTTAACAATGCAAGCTTGAAAACCAGTATTCCATAAGGTTCTTCTTTAAATAATACCCGTGGTTTAAAATTGTTTCTTTGGTGTCAGTTGTGTTCGTCAAGAAGCTGTGTTTATGAATCATAAATCTTAAATAGTTTCACGTTCAGTAACACAAGCGGCAGGTTTTCTTATGAATTGTCAATTAATAATACATATTGAAATGAAAAAGGCGCCACTTTAAATAATTAAAAGCATTGGCGGTGATTAACCGAAAATGTAAAACGGCGAAAGATATATTGAGCAATTTCGTAGAAGGAAAGAAGTTTTTCTACAGTATTTATTTACTGGTGCAAAGAAATTCAACAGTACGCAATTTCTTTACTGATTTTCATGACATTGTGTCTGATATTAACTTTGATTCATTTGTACATGATTCAAATGCTGTTTACATCTAAACGTGATATAAATATGTATCAAACTATTTTGCAATGTGTTAAGGTGATGCAAAACAATTCCCTGGGTTGCAAATTAAGCAAGAAAACAACAGACTTTAAACGGTATACCTGACCCAAAAATATTGGAACTTTGTTCATAAAGAAATCCACATTAAGTATATTATATAATGATAAAATATTTGAAAACAACAACACTTAAAATCTAAAACCAGTCCAACAAATTAGAGTACAGAGCAAGAAACGGATATCCACTTGTGAGCTAAATCAACTGTGCTATACATACTTGTATCATAGTACAGGAAAACAATAGGTAGACATCATGCTCGCAATGAAGTTGCAGAAAATGTTAATCTGAAAACGACCAAACGAACACAATCCATATTAAAATTAATTGTATTCTATGTTAAAATATGCATGTCCGTCAATTACAAATTATGTGCAATGTATCTTATGGAGCTTGTTTAAAATTGCATAATAAGAGTACGAATTGAATCTTCTAAAAACAAACCTATTTAACCAATGATGGGTAATACTAAAAATACTTATCCAAGTAACATGTATCATATTATAAAACCATATGTTACTGATTTATTCATGCACTTGTAGACTTATTAAAAATGTATAAACATAATTTATTGACATGAACATCAATCACGAAATGTTTATTTTGTGTGTTTTAATAGGCATTTCTAAATCAGTCGTCTTAACCTTAAACTGATAAATTTTGCAAACATCTTACTTTTACCGTGTTCACCATACATGGAGCTTTCTGAAAATATAAATAAGTCAATGCTGTCCTACACCCCGTTTTGACCAAAAATCTCAGAACAGTCCACATATAAAAAAAATGCATGTAAAGCAAAGCCATAACGTGTCCTTTCTATTTCAGCGAAGAACGAAGAACATCTGTAACGGTTATATCCGCCAATATCCCACCTTTAGTACTATAGACAGCCACCTGCTTTGTGAGAGGTTCTGCAGATGTGAGCATTTCTACAAACACAGAATCAAACAGAAGTAACAATGAAAGCATTATTTAGTTGGGTGTGTCTTTCAGTTTCAGTTTAAATTGTCATTATGTATAGACATGCCCGCCTAAAATCTTCCTGGTTATGGAGATCACTGATTGTTAATAACTAGTGGTTAAAGTCTGCATTCTCGACTTTGTATTGAACCTAAAAAACAATGTACAATACATCCAACTCCAGACTGAATGTTAAATATCAAAAGTGATTTCTTAAAGAGGCCATAACAAAATTTCCAACTAAAAGTGGACAATTTCAAGCTTAAATGTTGTTAAATAAATGTTGGTCTTCAGACTGAAATCTGCAAATGAAATTAAAAATGCCTTCACAAAAAAGAGAAAACTAGTGTGTCGATAATAAACGACTTTGTGACGATGCTGAAACAGCATCGTCTAAGGTATGATAACCATCAAAAAATTCTTCACGATGGCGACCTATGTAAAAGACCGAGCCAGTCCGATTGAGATAACTCGATTTTTCTAATCGAAATACCTCGACCTCGTTGATTTTTATTGATAACATTCTCCTAGCAGAGTTGTCGTTCGTGTTTCAACATTCAACAATGGCCGCCCCCATGAGAGTCTCGAGTCAAAACTTTCTTACTGCATAAATTGGCTTGTTTCGCTATTTAGAAGCTGTCATATAATATATGAATTATTTATTCACTAAATCTCCGCTAATGACAACAATGGATGGAATTCGAAGGATATATTCGATGTGAATGGATCACTTTCTACAACAATGGCTTCGCCCATGAGAGACTTGATAACACTCGTGGCAAAACTTTCTTACAGCTTAAATCGGCTTGTTTCGCTATTTAGTAATGCAACAATAAATGGAATTCGAAGGATATATTCAATGTGAATGAAGCACTTTCTGGATCTCGACAGCTTGACAAGGCAAAACTGGCATACTGATGATACTGGTATTTTTAGTTATCAATTTAAGTCACATTTTGCTTTATAAATTTTGTTCGAGCATTTTGCGACTTATTGAATGGCTATGATACCCGATATCAACATGTCATATGGGATTTGCATATCACCAAGCTGTCCTGAAATACAACATTGATTACAAACTCTTTACTCAAATTACTGGTTTATATGAATTCCTTCTTCTTTCTTTAAGTAGTTGGTATCATTATAGTCCAAATAATTAGACGTAATTTACCGTTTAGTTCATGTATATCGACCTCATATTTATAGGACTAGATATTATGTTAAAGGGGCCTTTTCACAGATTTTGACATGTTTAGAAGTTAGTCATTAAATGCTTTATATTGATAAATGTAAACATTGGATCTTAAAAGCTCCAGTTAAAAATCCAGAATAAAATTCTTTTAAAAAAAGTAGTCCGCAGCACGGCACGAACCAGTGACCCCCTTAGTCCTGGAGTAAAAACGCATTAGCCTGCTCGACTATTCTGCCAAGTATAAATGGTTGACGTATTTTATACCTAATATAAGCAATCTTCGTAGTTTCACACAATTAAACAATAACAACATAACTCTCCAAATTATTCAATCGTTTCGCGTTGCAACGCTTTATAGTTTTTAAATCGTTAAAAGATGCATATAATGGCTATATTAGACCATGGTAAATGTTCAGTAATACTGTTTCCTAAAAATAGCATAACTAAAACGAAAATTTGCGAATCCGATACAACTTTTTTCAATTTTTGTCAATTTACCAAAACGTGAAAAGATCCCTTTAAAGTTAAATGAACTGTACCCCAGTAAAAGAGACATTAAGGCGATTGTGGCCAGTTTAGATCCAGTTCAGCCTGCAGTTGCTTAAAAGCTGTTTGCTTAAGAGCGGTACAATGACAAATAGTTTAATTGGATACTGATTTGACTGCCCTTTTCCTGTGACCTGGCTAATTAATTTCAGAAGCCTGGTAACAGTTTAACGTTGATGTTACCAATGTGTCAGACCAGGGCTATGGATTTTGAAATCTAGGGCATGCATGGTCAGAAGATGTCATTTAAGATTATACATTTTTTCAAACACATACAAATGCATACAAATATAAATAGTAAAATGCACTAAGTCAGAAGGCATTTGACTTCGGCTGGTGCCTTGGTACACCAGGTGTTTCGGTTGCAATAGTTTGATGGACTCATTAGTTGGATGTGTAGTTACATTATTTACAGTATATCAAACAGTATTATTATGCCCCCTTCGAAGAAGAGAGGGTATATTGTTTTGCACATGTCGGTCCGTATGTCCGTATGTCAGTCCACCAGATGGTTTCCGGACAATAATATCTCAGGTGAACGACTTTGGGCCTTTCAGGCCCTCTTGTTTGATCATCTTACCATTTGAAGAAAAGATATCATTGCACAGATGTCTTTTACTTTTAGAATGTGTTTTGCTGCATTTCTTATGTGGCTTGTTCGGGGTATATTGTTTAGCACATGTCGGTCAGTCCGTCAGTCGGTCCGTCCACCAGATGGTTTCCGGATGATAACTCAAGAACGCTTAGGCCTAGGATCATGAAACTTCATAGGTACATTGATCAAGACTGGCATATGAACCCTATTGATTTTCAGGTCACTAGATAAAAGGGTAAGGTCACAGTGACTAAAATGCTTAGGCCTAGGATCATGAAACTTCATAGGTACATTGATCATGACTGGCATATGATCTCTATTGATGTTCAGGTCATTAGGTCAAAGGTCAAGGTCACAGTGAGTCAAAACAGATTAATGATTTCCTGATGATAACTCAAGAATGCTTTCGTCTAGGATCATGAATTTCATAGGTACATTGATCATGACTTGCAGATTACCCCTATTGATGTTTAGGTCACTCTGTCAAAGGTCAAGGTCAAAGTGACTCAAAACAGTAAAATAGTATCCGGATGATAACTCAACAATGCTTACGCCTAGGACCATTAAACTTCATAGGTACATTGATCATGACTGGTATATAACCCTTATTGATTTTCAGGTCACTTGGTCAAAGGTCAAGGTCACAGTGACTCATAACAGTAAAATGGTTTCCTGATGATAACTCACGAATAGTAAGGCCTAGGATCATGAAACTTCATAGGGAAATTGATCATGACTGGCAGATGATCCCTATTGATTTTCAGGTCACTAGGTCAAAGGTCAAGGTCACAGTGACAAAAATGTATTCACACAATGGCTACCACTACAACTGACAGCCCATATGGGGGGCATGCATGTTTTACAAACAGCCCTTGTTTGTCTTATGTTGGTAAATGTTCATCTCGGTCAATTCTAGGTTAAGTTTGAAAGTAGGTCATATGTGGTCCAAACTAGGTCAACAAACCAAATCACAGAAAAGTTTAGTGAACACTCCAGAGGTCACATTTTCTTCCAGATCTTCATGAAAATTGGACAGAATGTTATCTCGATGAAATAAAGTTTCAGTTTGAAAGTTGGTAGTTTGTCAAAAACTAGGTCATTAGGTCAAAATAAAGAAAACTTCCTTTACCTTTCTACAGGTCACATTATCTTCCTGATTTTAATGAAAATTGCTTACAATGTCCATCTTAATCAAATCAAAAGCTGAATTTGCAAGTTGGTCATGTGCAGGCTAAAGCTAGGTTACAACTTAGTCAAATCATACACAAGTTTTTGACACTATATAGAAGGAGTTTTGGGTGAGCAATACAGGGCTATCTTGTTTTAGAACAGCCTGTAGTAAGAAAGGGAAGGTATTGTATTTGTTTCAAAAGTAATATTTTATTGTTATTTGAAGTAACTGAGCAATTATATGATGTGAAAGTTGTGGTTATTTTGCTCACTTGTTATGATGTGACAAGGTGAGCTTTTGTTATCACTCTTTGTCTGTTGTATTTTATCCAAAGTTTATTGTGAACACATAAGATATCATTTTACAATGTATAAACTTGGGTGTCACATTTTTGCCAGATTCTAATGAAACTAGTCACCTCTATGTCATTTTGGGTTTCATATTCTATCAAAAATTAGGGCACTATGTCAAATATAAGAAAAGGTCTGTTAATACTTTAGTGGGCACATTCTCTCTCTGATCCACTTGTTAATTGGTTAGAACATTATTTTAAATGATTTCAAAGTCAAGCTTGAAAGTAGCATACTAGTATTCAACATTTAGGTCACAAGGTCTAGTCTCAGTGATTAACAGGTCACGTTCCAAAGTGGGTCATGTGCTTCCAAGCATTTGATCAATAACTAAAATCATTAAAATCTATGTTAACACTTACATTTTTTACCTGATCTTTATGGCAGTTGATCAGAATGTTCAAATAAATAAAAGTAGGAACTCGGTAACAAGGCTCAACTAGATCGGATAGACGCAAATAGTTTATTCATACTCACAATGCCTTTTTTTTCTAGATCTTCATGAAAAATTAGTTAACACCACTAGGAAACAATCAGTTTCAGGTGAGCCACATTGTGCTGTTAAAGCTATCTATGTAAAGTATAGATTGTTACAAAACCTTGTTTATCAATAAAAATAAATGAAAAAAATGGCTTTCTAAAAGTTGTAGTCTTGGATGATATATTCCTCAACTTATAATCTACGACAATCTTTTCAGAAGAAAAACAAAATTTGACTATTATTATACTCCAACATACTGTGATTGGGGGCTAGCACAGGAATTCTCAATTATGTTCCTCGAAAAATAATGGGTTAGCATATTGTTGCTGTTTTATCCAGTTGTCAGGACCATTACTCCCAAAAGAATTGTAAGTTCAAATATGAGATATTTTGTTAATAAATCTCGTTGAAAGGAGTGCAGTGTCCAAGAACGAAAACGATTGCATAACATTCATTAACTATTGACCTGCGGATAAATGACAAGCAATAAAAATTACACATTTGCGGTGATGTAGATTAACTTAAATGGATGCATATTTATTTTATGCTTTCCGGTGAAATACACTGAAATATTAGTGAAATAAACTGGTATTTCACTGTTTTAAAAAGTGAAAAATAACAGTGAAAATATCGATATTTTTCGCTGTTTTTCTGGGAAAATCGATATTCCACCGAATCCAACAAATATCCTCTATATATCCATCCTCTTCAAAAGCATCGTCAAACCAGGACTTTCAGTACTTTGATTTTATTAAGTGCACCGGTGACACCACGGGATTGGCAGAGTAGTTACTATTGAAAATGTTAACAGCATGTTCGTTCTCTCGCATGTGTGCTTTCGCCAACAGCATCAAATCAGTATACCTTTAACGCCGCAAGTGATAAGAAGTTTGTTTCAGCTTTAACGACAAATAAATAAAGCACAGTTTAGTTGAAATGAGTGTACATCATTAAATGGAATGACTATCGTACATTATTGAATGAAAGATATAAGTTGTGGAAAATATCATCTTAGGTAGAGAGGTTCATCCTTGCTCAAACGAAATGATCAAATTATATGCTAAGGATGCAAAAGGAAACTTACGACTCCACAGGCAGTTGCTGTGATTTTTGAAATCACTTTAGGGTGGATCCCAGTTATATTCTTGATAGCGTTACCGGGATTTATATTCGAATTCTGCATTACCAAACGAACGCACGGAATAATCAGGGCATTGGAGGTATTTAGTGTTTGAATACACTTAAGCAATTATGTATCCGTCAGTGGCACTGTTACTCACTGTTTGTATGTTTATCGCATGCTCATTAGAGTGCTCGACATCTTGTGTATGCATCAAAGATAAGGCGACCTGTAGAACACCAGACCCAAATGGAATAGTTCTTAGTGAAAATATTAGCGAAGTGGTTTTGAACGATCTTAGTGCATCGTTACTTACCGAGAACACATTTTCTGGAAACAAACAATGGTCAAAGATAGAAACTCTGGAAATATGGGCGGTTGACGGCGAATCTCTCGGAAGTCGTGTTTTCACGGGACTGTCCGGTCTTACCTACCTTGGCTATCACAATGAGTACATGGTCAATATGGTAAATGATACATTTTATGGCTTGGAAAATCTTGAAGTATTGAACTTTTCCATGAACATTCGTCTTCGGATACGCATCTTTTCGAGCACCATGAATTTCGCTTACCTTCCGAAATTGAATAAATTAAGCCTTACTGGCATGGCTTCGTTTTACTTCACCAGTGCCGAAGATGCGTATGACTATTTTTTTCAAAGCATAGCTGGTCGCGAAAAGAGAAATATAACGCATCTGGACATTTCTAACGTAAGCTTTGGAGTGTTTCATTTTTATAAATTCATGGTTAACGGACTCTGTGATTCTGTCCGTGAGATTTATTTGAGAACTGCTACACTACAAAACATTCGAGGATTTGAGAACGTCAAAAAGCCCTGTAGCAGTTTGAAGGTACTTGACTTCAGTGATGCGAAACTTCCGAATGATGTACGCAATTTAAATATTGCTAAATTAATGTCACTTTTTCCCTGCCAATTCACAGCTTTTTTCTTTAACGTGGAAGAGCTGTATATGAACGGCTTAGGCAAGTACCTGATGACTCCGCCATTGCAAGGTGACGGCGATGTTAACTTGACGTCATGCCCGTATAGAATAAAAAAAGTCAGCCTAGAAAATAATTTGATTAAACGGTTGACCTACACAGTAAGACTTCACAATGACACCCAGAAAACGGTGGAATGGATAAGTCTAGCTGGAAACATTCTCGAATTCATATCCCCTCAGTTTCTATCGCCATCGATAAATCTTCAATATTTAGATTTATCTAGTAACCACCTTCACAAGATGCAAGAACATTACGAAGATCAGTTCGAACTCCTTATAAAAGAAAATACGAAGCTTAAAGTTTTAAAATTGGGGAAAAACGGTATTACACGAATCCCATTCAACATGTTTCTAACAAATTCAAAATTACAAGTACTGGATCTTTCTCACAATAATATTTCTTTGCTAGATTTCGACATGGGAAAGTTGGCAAATCTTAAAGTGTTCAATTTATCTTACAACGCGATATCATCAATAGACGCACAAACAAGGGATACGATAGAAAAAATAAGAACAGCGACAAAGCCGCAAACGCTTCGAGTAGATCTGTCCAATATGCCGTACATTTGCTCGTGTGATGATAACCACATGGAAACGATCCAGTGGATTCACAGAAATCTCGACACGTTTATAACAAGTCCCCGAGAAGACTATATGTGTACATTACAAGGTGAACGGTTGAACATTTTCCAAAATGCGTTGGAAAAGACCAATGATTACTGTCGATTGCAAAACTTAAAGCGCAATCTCGCCATTTCTCTTCCAATAGTGTGCGTTTTTGTGCTTATTGGACTCATTATATTTGTCAAAATCCAAGGTTTTAGACAAAGGCAACGGGAGAGAAAAAATATTCGGTCTCAGATTGAACTGGGAGAGTTTCCAAAGAAATTTGTTGCGTTCCTGTCATTTAGCTCGGAAGATGCCGAGTTGGTCGTTGACACGATCTTACCGAGACTGAATTCAGAGCTACAGCGGAAGACAAAGACAGGAACTAGTCGTGTTTTAGTGAGCTCAGGTGATCGCCATTTTAGGCCCGGATATGCGCTTGGTGAGGAGATAATACGGTGTATTGAAGACTCAGCAGTTATTATTCTAGCGGTGTCTAAACAATTCTGCCGAAAGCAATGGTGCAGGAAAGAAGTGCAGGAAACTTACGATCAAAATAAACCAATAGTACTGCTGTTTTTGGAAAAAGTTGAGCCGGACGAGATGGGCAAAGTTCTCTTGAAGTTGTTTAGCAGGTATGCGCATGCGTCGTGGATTTCAGATTCAAATGGCGGTCATATTGAGCCTGACTGGTCTATATTATGTGATGCTCTTTTGGATTTGACTGTAAATAAATCGGACAACAAAACATTGAAATGTCTTGAACTTAATTGGTGTAGTAGCTAAAATAATAATTGTTAGCGCTCTAAATAAAGAAAGACAGGAAACAATAAGAAAATACAAAGCTTTATTTGTTTCCTTCAATACAGGATTCGATCATGAATATATTTCAAAATTGTATTTGATTTGTTGATTATTCTGGATAAATACACTGTAATGTGTTTAACAATACTGTACTGATTTTGCATGTTATATTAAGGATCGTTAATAACCGATTTGAACTTTACTGTCCATATGTTATAGAGGACATGTTAATACAAACGTTTTGATATTGTATGCTTATTCGTACACGCACACACACAGTTTTAATTATTAAACGAACAAATACCTTTAGGTAAAATATTTACTTGATTCTACTAACATCTCCAAAAGTACAAAGGCATATATGTTGGTCGGCCAAACCATTTGTTTTCTGTTCAATGTGTATTACTTAACATCGGTTATTTCTAACTTTAATAAATATGTTTAATTGTATCGGGTTCGTTTGCAAACATATTCTCCCACTAATATACTTTGCGTATAGAGATAATAAACGTTAAACGATCATAATAATATGTTCAATTCATTTGTATATTCACTATTGTAGACAAGAAGCTTTGTTGTAGCCGTAATTGCTGAAATAAATTGTGTTGTTGTTGTTGTTGTATATAAGTGTGATGTTTAAAATAAGGGTGTTGATATTGTGCAAAGTATCGGTCGTTGTGTTAAAATCTTATATGAATGAATTTAATGAATTAATTTATTCCTAAATTGTTCCGTAAACAATTAACATTTTATGTATAGAAACAAATTATTTAATTAGTTATTAGTTTTTTCCCCCATAATTTGATGAGAAATAATTAATATCCATGTTAAAGTGACACTTCATATATAGCACAGTTGATTATTTGTTTCATTATTACGCCCCCCTTCGAAGAAGAGGGGGTATATTGTTTTGTACATGTCGGTCGGTCGGTCGGTCCGTCCGCCCGTCCGTCCGTCGGTCCGTCCACCAGATGGTTTCCAGATGATTACTCAAGAACGCTTACGCCTAGGATCATGAAACTTAAAAGTTACATTGATCATGACTGGCAGATGACCCCTATTAATTTTCAGGTCACTAGGTCAAAGGTCAAGGTCACAGTGACTCGAAACAATAAAATGGTTTCCGGATGATAACTCAAGAACGCTTACGCCTAGGATCATGAAACTTCATAGGTACATTTATCATAACTGGCAGATGATCGCTATTGATTTTCAGGTCACTAGGTCAAAGGTCAAGGTCACATTGACTCGAAATAGTAAAATGGTTACCGGATAATAACTCAAGAATGCTTACGCCTAGGATCATAAAACTTCATAGGTACATTGATCATGACTGACAGATGACCCCTATTAATTTTCAGGTCACTATGTCAAAGGTCAAGGTCACAGTGACTTAAAACCGTAAAATGGTGTCTTGATGATAACTCAAGAATAATTAGGCCTAGGATCATGAAACTTCATAGGTACATTGATCATGACTGGCAGATGACCCCTATTGATTTTCAGGTCACTCGGTCAAGGTCACAGTGACAAAAAACGTATTCACACAACGGCTGCCACTACAACTGACAGCCCATATGGGAGGCATGCATGTTTTACAAACAGCCCTTATTTTATTAACAGCAGTCAGTATCTATATTAAAGTGATATTCAATATATACTACAGTGTATTATTTGACTCTGTATTTTAATGACAAAAGTTTATGAATGTTAAAGGGAAATATCTTATGTGATAAATCAGTAAAATCTCTGTTAACCACTTCACTTACATTATTGTCATAACTACTATCATTCAGGTCATTACCCATGTGTATTTTGTTTTTGCATTTGACTAAAAAAGCAATTGAATGCTTAAGAGCTAATATATTTGTGATTTTCATGTAGAGCAAGTAGGAGTGATTACTAACATTTCATAACATGCACGCTTACAGGTTACATAGCGCTTTTTTATTTTTGGTAGCGCGACGTTCTTAATATTTTGTAAATGTATAAAACTGTAAATAATCAGGTCATGCCAGATGGAGTTAAGGCCGCGGATTTTAATATTCGGAGACATTATAACCGGTGCATTTTTTATTAAATGGTATAATACCATCAGGGCAGCGGACCCAAGGCGAAAGGGATATGGGGCGAACTGATTTTTTGTTTACAGTTAAACGTAAACTTTTGCTAATCTGATCGATGAACAATATTTCTACCTTGGGGTCAATGTGAAACGCAATGGTCAAAGGTAAACATAAAGCACTTTTTTGTCAAAATACGGCATAAGCTCGAATAATACTTGATGTGAACATTTTCTCCCAAACAGCCATTTAGAAAAAAGAAAATATAATAAAATAACACGGCCCTTAATGTTAAGGCATTTATATTTGCTGTGTTTGTATAATATATTATCATATATTGAAATACCTTTAAAGATTTCACAGATATGCTTTAAGCTAAGCCTAACGTCGACATTTCAGGCATTTTTTTAAGAACGACTACATCGTTTGATGATATTGAAAAATTGTGATCGTCATTTAAAACCGGACCTTAAATTAACTCGTGTACAATAAAAGGTACGTATATAATGTCTATAAGTTGTATTCGTTTAAAGCGCTGCTGGTTTCTCCTTGCATATTCAACACGTTGTAATGTGTGCACTTTGTAAATAGATAGATAGGGTTGCATTCAATACAAGTCTGCGTCTAACAGTTGTTTTCCTTAATCTGACGTCAACCACACCATTGCCGAATGTTTGTGGGCAATTTCAAATATGGCGGACAAAAGTTTCTTTAATATTGAAACCCATTTTAGAATGAACCCGCGATACAAAGAAGGCAGACCTGTAAATATTTTATATATATATATATATATATATAGATATAGAGAGAGAGAGAGATATAGAGATATAGAGAGAGAGATAGAGAGAGAGAGAGATTTAGATTTAGGGACTAGAGATAGAGTGGTTAGAGAGAGAGATATAGAGAGAGAGAGATAGAGATATATATATATATATATATATAGGTATATATATATATATATATATATATATCTATATATATATAGATATATAGATATATATATATATATATATATATATATATATATGTATATATATATATATATATTGTTATATTGCAATACTCTAACATTTAAAAATGTTTTAAATAATTGTGATAGCAAGCGAAAACATAAACTCAATTAAATGTGTAGGCCCTGGAGTCATGTAGTTTAAACGCTATGATAATTTTTTAAAGCATCGATGAAAAGCGATACACACACTCTATTATTGTACCAATTGCAATGATAATTTATATCAATAAATGAATGTACATATTTTAATAAATTTTACATAATGGAGTGTTATTTTTCATATTTTAAGCATTCGCTCATTTTTCCTTATGACGCTGTCGCTGTGATTTTGCTAAATTATGAAAAATCCTTTGTAGCCGTTTTATGTCACTATACAAACGCCTATGTGAGCGATATTAAACTCAACTAAACCATAAAGAAGAAACCAATACACCCATACAGTAAAGCCTGTATCTTATACACAGCAGCATACTAATGGTCTTCACAGAACGTCAATTGCTAACTTGCTGAAATTATCCATAGATAACATTACGTTATGACTCGGTTAATCACAGGCCTTTGTTTACTTATATTAAACTAAAGAACGGGTATCAACGAAGCTTTTGTACATGTGCTTGCAATTAAGTGCAATCGTGATCGTGGATAGTATCGAACGCAGTGTTCGGTAAGCTCGATTGGCGAACATGAGTTGTTTTAAGTATTTTTTGGTGCCGGGTACACTACAGCAAGAGGGCAACGCTTTTTTCGAATATTTGTTAAGCAGTTAGCAGTTTACAACAGTTTGCATAATAATTGCGAACAATACATATATATAGTTAAATAAAATGTAAACCAAGACATGGAGTCTAATATTTTTTTCTATAAAGATAATGGATATTCATTTATAAGTATTAATAAGAAGACAGTTTTAAAACCACATCGGATATTATAAATGTACAGAAAATAACTGATGTTAATATAAAAGTTTACCACGAGCAAATAAACACCATTTAAAATCGAATGGTCAAAATAGACGTTGAATTCGATTATTAGCTTATTTTTTGGAGGTATCATCAATTCATGTAACGGCTATCTATCGCTAATGGATACAAAAGAAATCAACTGGGATATATGATGAATACATTAACAGAAAGCGTGAATTGCCTATTGACACAATATTGAGAATTAAACCCGTCTATCATTACAATAACAACACGTTACCAAAAAACTTTAACAGTTCCCCATTATCTTAATATTACTGGGAATTCATCGAATTCGAATCTATGTTCAAAGTCACGAAAACATCTTTAATTGTTTTGTGTTTCTCAAGCATTCAAAGAATTTAAGTTGCACAAAAAATAACGCTGCGTTTTAAATAATTAACATAACTTCATAAGTTTTAATTGTACTGACCTCAATTTACGGAAAGCATACACTCAAGATCAGTATGGACCGAGAATTAACAACGTGTTTTGTTTCATCTATACAACTGTTAAGACATGAAATCCTGAATTGGAAAATACTGCTGCAAATAACATAAATCAAGCTTTTGTTTAGATTTTCTAAATTACAGTTTGCATTACATAACAGATGTACTAAAGATCACACAAACACGCATATTGCTAAATGAGAAGCGTTTGTATTTTATTTTGAGGGACGAACATTTTGTGTGTTTTTTATCAAAATGGTAAACTATTACCTCATGGTTACAAAAAAATGATGTATTTTTTAACATTAAAACCGTAAATGAATACATGTATGCCCATTTTAGTTCCAAGATTCAAGATTCAAACAACAATTTGTTTGAAAACCGACGCGATTAAATATAATTATGATTTAATTTAACTGTCCCTTGAATATTCGTGCACTTAAAAAGCTGACGATCTTCTGTATCTTCGTGCGCACCATCTGCAACATGATCAACTTCCGGGCGAGGAACTTGTCGCCAAGAGCAACGATGGTGCCCTTGTCACGTGACATGGTGACGTAAAGATGTCCACGCCGCAGTTGAACACGCACATCTCCGTGCCAGAAGCGGATCGTGCCGTCAGCGGAACCGGAAACCACGATCTCGTTGTCGCTTGAGATGGCCGTGCACTAAACCTGTGGATGTATTAAATGATCCCAGATTAAATATGATATGTTCTCCATTTTGGCATACCTACACAGTCATATTGCTTAAATTGTCAACACATATCTACGAACAAGATCCAGTTTACAACTCGAGCTTGAAAACCAGTATTTAAAAAGGTTCTTTTTTAAATAATACCCGTGGTTCAGATATGTTTCTTTGGTGTAAGGTTTCTGCGTTAAGAAGCTTTATTTATGAATAAAAAATATATAATAAATGTCACGTTCAGTAACAAAAGCGGTAGGTTTTCTTATGAATTGTCAATTAATAAAACATATTGAAATGAAGAAGGCGCCACTTTAAATAATAAAAAGCTGTGGCGGTGAATAACCGAATATGTAAAACGGCGAAAGATTTATTGCGCAATTTCGTAGAAGGAAGGAAGTTTTTCTACAAAATGTATTTACTGGTGCAAAGAAAATTAACAGTACGCAATATCTTTATTTATTTTCATGACATTGTGTATGATATTAACTTTGATTTATTTGTGCATTATTGAAAGGTTGTTAACATCTAGACGTGATATAAATAATGATAACACTATTTTGGAATGTGTTAAGTTGATGCAAAACAAATCCCTGGGTTGCAAATTAAACAAGAAAACAGCAGACTTAACAAGGCAACAAGGTTACCCAAAAAAGGCTTTCCAACTCTAAGCATTAAACAAATCTTGGAACGTTGCTTATAAAGAAATCCACATTAAGTTTATAATATAATAAGCAATAAAATATTTTAAAACAACAACAACAACAACACTTAAAAGCAAAAACCAGTCCAACAAAGTAGAGCACAGATAAAAAAAACTGATATCAACTTGGGAGCTAAATAAACTGCGCTATACAAGCTTCAATCATAGTACAGGAAAACAATAGGTACGCACTATGCTCGCAATGGAGTTGTAGAACATGTTAATATGAAAACGACCTAACGAACATAATCCACATTGAAATTAATTGCTTCAGAATGCATGTCATTTTGACCCGTTCATCTCGTCGAAGACTTGACCCACATTCAATATTGGTCTTGATATTGCCTCAACACACGTTCTAACTAAGATTTATTAAGGTTGAGTAATAAATTTTGATTTTGGACTCGCGTGACCCAATTAAAAATGTAAGAAAATGTCCTTCAATATTGATACATGTATTTCGCTCCAACGATGTAAAAGTTTGTCTAAGATTTGATTGCATGACCTTGTTCTGGATTCAATTGACACAGATTCAAAAATGACGAAGTGCTCTTGGTTATTTGTTGTGGTCAGTCAATGTCCAGCCTTCGTCGTGCGCAGGTGAAGAAATTAACGCCACCGAACCCATCCATACACACAAACAAATCTAACAAGAAAAGGCTCTCAACGGAAAAAGAAATACCTTACATAAATCCATAAAAAATTGCAAAAACACATTTAAACCCCATTGCCTGTAACTCAATCGCATAGAAAGCATAATGTTTACTGAGATATGTCCGTTTCCAAAATTTGAACCCAAACTTTCGCTGATTGAGTTCGATCGCAACCGGACACCATATTTAAAACCCCTGTGCGATCTTGAATGTAACAAATTAAGTACATGTGTACAACAAATGCAAAATATCTCATCCGTATGGCCATGCAGGGTCTGTACGGGTCGCTCCGTGTGCATGTCCCACACTTTCAGTGTGCCGTCAGCAGAACCGAAAACCAGGTAGCGGCCGTCTTCCGATAGCGCGGGCATAACGAAGGCCCCAAATGACTAGGTCACCATTACGCAGGCCCGTCACGGCTTCGGCTTTTGGTAATACGGCGGTGACTTCCGGATTTGCGTCTAATTTCAACATGGCGGGTTCACTAATGTTGTAGATGGTTAGAGTCATGCTAAAGGTCATGAACTCGGCGTTACTGTCAAATGAATTGGGGAAAACAGCAACGATGTACCGTTTTTAGATTTGTTAAGATGTGAACTATAATTATTATTGTCAACCGGTTAGCCGTATCGCATCTCCTTGATCATTTGGTTACACATCAAGTCCCACGCGATAATTGACGCGGCGTCACCGAATTTGTCCGTACGTCCGAATTACACTTTTTATCCTGTCACTTTGTTGTAAATGTAACGTAACGTTATTTGCCGCGCCGCGCTTAAGTGTATTACGTTCCTGACGTCACGCCATATTTGTTGTTGTTTATATACGTCATTGTTTATATTTGAATCTGAAGTAAAAGGAAGAACCTGAACACACAACGCTTTGTACCTTTATTATCCCACACGATCGCGATATTGGTGCCGTTACAAAAAATGAATCTACAGAGAATACAGATACAGAGAGAGGGTCACCGCCGTTTCATTGAGAAATATTTGGAGAAAATCGAACAATCTAAGGAGAACGATTCATTGACCGATTTTTACGCTATTCTCAACGCTATTGAAGCGAAAGTCACGATTCTAGAGACACTGAATGAGAAAATACTTTCACAGACGGAGATAGAGGGATTGGAAGAAGAAATCTTTCAAACAGACACGTATTTAGCGGAACTGGATATCCAGCTGTATCGCTAACAAGCTTTCCGAGATCAACAGGAGAAGAGAGCAGCCCCGCATACTACCGATCTACCACGAGATGACCAGAGAAATTCAAGTAATCAGCAGCGCAACAGCAATGGTTTGAACCCAGACGCTTCTTCTTTCTTTCCCGACAGAACTGTGACGCCAGGAAGTGTGGCGGCGAACTCTAACAGCCTGGCTCCCGGCGATGTTGTACTGAAGATAGGAAACGTGAACGCCACGAACATCCGCCACAACGAAGCCCAGGAGGTGGTCTGCGGGTCCACAAACATCCTGCAACTCACAATCAAGAAAGGTCCCGGAAAAAGCGCCTCTATGTCACCCACGCCCATCGGGTCCGGTCAGTTTTCGACCCCTCTGGAGCAACGTGATAAATACTCTACACTTCCAGATTATCGTATCGAAACTGGGTACCAAGCACTTAATAATGTATCTAGTGGATATAATAACGGCCAAGAAAGTAGTGCCTATGACATGCGTCAGTTGGAACAAACTCCGCCAATGTCTGGGCAACAATCACAACAGAATAAGTACCCTTATAAGTTGACATCTGGTATTCAGTTACAGTTGAATCCACCAACTCAAATTGATATACGAAATGACAACAGCTACAACCAAAGAGGAGATTATAACGATGGTGGTAGTTACAGTCAGCCAATGTCGCATGTGCAATATACGAACGGAAATAGGACTGAGTCTCCGTATCAAAGGCAAACATGGGTAGGTTCTAATCGTCAATTTCCTTATTCAGGTCACCCTCAAAGTTATTTTAAAAAACCTACTCCATTTTCTCCCAGTTGTGCAGATAACTTCACCGACAACAGCCCACAGCATCAACGTGCTCAAAGGCAGACGTCGTCCGGAAGACAGCCAGTTGGTAATGTGTACGACGCGACAATTAGCCCTGGCTTTCAGTCCTGCTCTTACATGTCGGACGAACCTCCGCCTACCCCACCCCCACCTGACCTATCAACCGACTCGTTCCTTCAAGCGTTCCGCAGATTTGCCAGCCGGAAGTCGTTGCCCACGGTGATGGTATTACACAATGCTACGACTTATATTGCTGCTTCCAATCACCTTAAGAGGCTATTCAACTACCAAGTCGTGCAAGAAGAACTCAGCAGAAATGGAACAGAGTCGCGATTTATTCCCAAACGTACAACGTGCAAACTCTAACCATTAGAGACAGTCAATGATATTGAATAGAAACCATTTAAGTATTGAAAGTTAAACGCGCAATTGTGATTGAAATACTGAAATAAACAGCTGAGTGTAAATGTAATTGAAATACGAGAGACAGTTAAGAAATTGTTATTTAGAAACTGAGTGATAAACATATGATATTCATTTCAAATTAACGTGTATACTCGTGATCAAATTAGTGTTTCTGCAATCTTACGATTGTCACGAATGATTCAGGATTTCATAAGTAATGATACATATTCTCCTCTGATTGTTAATAATTGTCACTTCGCGGCCCACAGAATGTTGTAAATGTAACGTAACGTTATTTGCCGCGCCGCGCTTTAGTGTATTACGTCCCTGACGTCACGCCATATTTGTTGTTGTTTATATACGTCATTGTTTATATTTAAATCTGAAGTAAAAGGAAGAACCTGAACACACAACGCTTTGTACCTTTATTATCCCACACGATCGCGATACACTTGCCTTTAAATCAGCCCGATAACCAGGTAACCTTATATTCCAAAAGATATTAGGCTAGATGACCACGTGACCTCGAATATTCGTCAGTTGCTATCCGCGCATGCGCATGCATTTACTATTTTCTATAAATAAAATATACTTTTTTCTAATAATAAAATACCAAATACATGTCAAAAACATTATTATTTAAAACAGCATTATTTCGTCTTTGTGTATTGAATTTATTACGAGTAGCTCGATTTCTGTGTGTTTTAACAAGATGGAAGCTAGCCTAAGCGCTTTGCCTGACGTGACGTCACAATGTTTTTTTCGCGCGTGATGTTTACCATATTACATATTTAAACACAAAATACTCGAAAACTAGATATTTAAGAAACACTTCAACGAATGTTGTAAATGTGACAGGATAAATAGAATAATAGGTTGGTGACGTAGATGGAGAATGGTTATCTGGCTCGTCGGAGGATCTTATCGGGTTCGCCTTCGGCTCACCCGATAAATTCCTCCGACTTGCCAGATAACCATTCTCCATCTACGTCACCAACCTATTATTCGCTATGTCGCTTCCGCTCATGGGACATATCGCCGAGCAGTATTCTCCTTCCGCCATGGATAACGTTCTCCCGGTAATGAAGTCCCAGATCTGGATGTTAAAAATTACAAATGAACAAATGATAAATGAATAATCGTTATATTTCATGGATAACGCCATGGATAACGTTATATTATTTACACAAACATCATCCCAGATATAGCACAATTGCATAAACGTATTATAAAGCCTACTATACAAACAATTACCACACCCACCACCTCATGTTGCCTATGTACCCTCTTGCATAACCCAAAGTTCTGCCAAATCTTATCGCAGCACAAATTCGTATTTACATGATCATCTGCACATCAAAGTCATAAAACTGTGGACGTTTTCACTAGATCATTACAGTAGACAAAAAGGAGTTTAAACATGAGCAATAGAAGATTATATATTTTGTGGCGTCAAAAACAAAGAGCCATAATTCAATAAAAACTATTTTTATTTTGTTTTGTCATAAAACAAACAAAAGCCAAATCACTTAGACTTACTACCTAATATTCTGACATAACTGTAAAACATTTCTTGAAAGAAAACGCCATTTTGTGATCATGTAAATAAAAACATTTTACATCGCAAACTTCTTGCCAAGACAATCACGTTCATAGGTGGCTACCGCTTGTGTGCACCATTAATACACGTTCAGTAAGGGCTACCGGTTGTATGCACAGATTATACACGTTCAGAAGGGACTACCGGATGTGTGAACAGTTAATACACGTTCAGAAGGGGCTACCGGTTGTGTGCACAGTTAATACACGTTCGGAAGGGGCTACCGTTTGTATGCAGCGTCAATACACGTTCAGAAGGGGCAACCGGTTGTGTGCACATTTAATACACGTTCAGAAGAGGCTACCGGTTGTATGCACAGTAAATACACGTTCAGAATGGGCTACCGGTTGTATGCACAGTTAATACACGTTCAGAAGGGGCTACCGGTTGTGTGCACAGTTAATACATGTTCAGAAGGGGCTACCAGTTGTGGGCCCAGTTAATACACGTTCAGAAGTCGTTACCGGTTGTTTGCACACTTAATACACGTTCAGAAGGGGCTACCGGTTGTATGCACAGTTAATAGACGTTCGCAAGGGGCAACCGGTTGTGTGCACAGTTAATACACGTTCAGCAGGGGCTACCGGTTGTGTTCACAGTTAATACACGTTCAGAAGGGGCTACCGGTTGTGTGCACAGTTAATCTACCGGTTGTGTGCACAGTTAATACACGTTCAGAAGGGGCTACCGGTTGTGTTCACAGTTAATACACGTTTAGAAGGGGCTACCGGTTGTGTGCACAGTTAATCTACCGGTGGTGTGCACAGTTAATACACGTTCAGTAGGGGCTTCTAGTTGTGTGCACAGTTAATGCACGTTCAGAAGGGGTTACCGGTTGTGTTCACAGTTAATACACGTTCAGAAGGGGCTACCGGTTGTGTGCACAGTTAACACACGTTTAGAAGGGGCTACCGGTTGTATGCACATTTATACACGGTAAGGAGGGGCTTACGGTTGTGTGCACAGTTAATACACGTTCAGAAGTGGCTACCGGTTGTGTGCACAGTTAATACACGTTCAGAAGAGGCTACCGGTTGTGTGCCCAGTTTATACACGTTCAGAAGGGGCTACCGGTTGTGTGCACAGTTAACACACGCGCAGAAGGTGCTACCGGTTGTGTTCACAGTTAATACACGTTCAGAAGGGGCTACCGGTTTTGTGCACAGTTAATACACGTTAAAAAGGGGCTACCGATTTGTACACAGTTAATACACGTTCAGATGGGGCTACCGGTTGTGTGCACAGTTAATACACGTTTAGAAGGGGCTACCGGTTGTGTGCACATTTAACGCACGTTCAGAAGGGGCTACCTGTTTTGTGCACAGTTAATACACGTTCAGAAGGCTACCGGTTGTGTGCACAGTTAATACACGTTGAGAAGGGGCTACCGGTTGTGTGCACAGTTGATACACGTTCAGAGGTGACTACCGGTTGTGTGCACAGTCAATACACGTTCAGAAGGGGCTACCGGTTGTGTTCACAATTAATAAACGTTCAGAAGGGGATACCGGTTGTGTGCAAAGTTGATACACGTTCAGAAGGGGCTACCGGTTGTGTGCACAGTTAATACACGTTCAAAAGGGGCTACCGTTGTGTGCACAGTTGATACACGTTCAAAAGGGGCTACCAGTTGTGTGCACAGTTAACACACGTTTAGAAGGGGTTACCGGTTTTGTGCACATTTATACACGTTCAGAAGGGGCTACCGGTTGTGTGCACAGTTAATACACGTTCAGAAGGGGCTACCGGTTTTGTGCACAGTTAATACACGTTAAAAAGTGGCTACCGATTACGTACACAGTTAATACACGTTCAGATGGGGCTATCGGTTGTGTGCACAGTTAAAACACGTTCAGAAGGGGCTACCGGTTGTATGCACAGTTAATACACGTTCAGAAGGGGCTATCGGTTGTGTACACAGTTTATACAAGTTCATATGTGGCTTCCTGTTTTGTGCAACGTTAACACACGTTCAGACGTGGCTACCTGTTTTGTGCACAGTGTATACACGTTCAGAAGGGGCTACCGGTTTTGTGCACAGTTTATACACGTTCATATATGGCTTCCTGTTTTGTGCAACGGTAACACAAGTTCAGACGTGGCTACCTGTTATGTGCACCGGAAATAATCACTATATAAAGTGGTTAATGGTCTAGTGTTCCGATAATAAACGTTATTTATTAAGTGGCTACTGGTTCAGTGCACCGATGACACCACGTGATAGGCAGAGTAGTTAATATTAAACATGTCTACAGCATGTTCGTTCTCTCGTATGTGTGCTTTCAACAGCCCAAATCAGTATTTATCCTACAGCTAAATGATTTTATAGAACAAATACGACTCATTAAGAAAAGATAATTTTTTCTCCACGGATATTTTTAGATAAGGTTTATCCCACATATATTTTTAGAACATGTACAAAGGGGCTACTTTTTTGGCATATCACCCCTGATTGCGTCATTCAGGTCATTGGGTACGCAGTCGTTTAACGAGTTAATGGGTGTGTGTGTTTACGATGGATTATTATAATCTGAAATATGATGAATTTGAATAACAGTGTTGGGATATAAAACTGGAATGAAACTGATGAGACTGCATTTTCGATTTCGTTAAAATGTCGAATGTACTCGAATAACGCGATTTTTTTGTTGAACAATTGATGGATTAAATTTAAAAAAAGTGTCAGTGAATTGTTCTTTTAACTTTTCGAATTAAATCGATGTTGAATTCAAAGGGTAATTTCTTTTATGAATAGGTCGTTCCTTTGTCAGTCAATCAAAGAATGTCGATCCACAAAGAATTGCCGCTTACATCCAGTGCATTAAAATGGAAAACATGGATGGCGATGAAGAAATGTGTCCAGAATTTAAACTCGTCCTGGAAGCAAATTAAACTTCACGAAAATAAACATTGTTATTACACAACTTTGTGTTCGGTAAGTAGAACAGTAACCAGTAGATATTTTACTTTTTTATGTCAGTAAGTAAAAAAGTGTGTAAAAATAAGAGTTGTTTATATACTAAAATAACAATATCGGCTGCTATAAATGCTGAATCATGCTTCACGTAGTGTCTACACATTTGGTAAATTTCAAAATGGCAGCCATTTGTGTTTATGGTATTTTACAGTGGTGAAACAAGGATCGTAGTTTGAACACAACCGTCTGTGTTCTACTTGAGTGTGTAACATTTGGAACGCTGACTAAATTAGAATCGAGGCGTACAGCGATATTTTGTCGCGTTACTCTTCTTTTGCGTGGAATTTTCACGGACTATTCTCTATAACTTCAACGCCGCAAGTGATATGAAGTTTGTTTCAGCTTAAACGACAAATAAATAAAGCACAGTAAAGTGGAAACGATCTATAAACGATTGTATATCTTTACATTATTGGGAGATTGGAGGACAACCGATTGCCGGACAACGACTACCCGGTGAAATCCTGTAAGACCAAACAAGAAATCTTACATGCTTATTTCTAAGCTAAATTTTACTATTTTGTATATCCAGATTTCACCAAGCAGTTTCGTTGTTCGACATCCAATTGACCTAAAAAGAACATAAAACATTATACCATTGCAAAAACATTTATTCACTGAATATTTAACATTTAATTTTGACTAGCTTTCTTGTTCCCCGGTTTGAACTTGTGACCATGGTTCCCGTACTCATCGTGTTGATCACAACTTCGATTCAACAGGTCGTCGAGCAAATTGTGCCTTTTAGGACAACCTAACAGCAAACAGTTAAAGCCACAAAGGCTTACTTTAAAATAATATGCCCAACTGAGGCTAACTTAAAAAAATATTCCCCACTGAGGCTTACTTGAAATAATATTCCCAACTAAGGCTAACTTAAAATGATATGCCCAACTGAGGCTAACTTCAAATTCAAATATATCACAAAAAGGCTAACTTCAAATATACGGCAACTGAATTTCAATTATTCAAATTAGACCAAAATTAGCTAAATTGCATAGTTTAATCCGTGGCTGACCCTGGAGAGCAGGCATCGATGCCAATTAAAACTTTAATAATATCAACTTAAGCATAAAAAAGTAATGTTGTAAGGTCGCTGTCTGATCCGTGTATATTATGATGCCGCCCTGCCTTTGTCATTTTATCAATGTACCTGTTAGTGGTGAATCCCAGTTATATTCTAAATAGCCTCATACCATTCTGTACATTGGAGCTTGACTGCGGTATATATTTGAATTCTGCATTACCAAACGAACGCACGGAATAATCAGGGAATATGATGTATTTAGTGTTTAAATAGTAAGTTAGTATGTATTATACAGTGGCACTGACAGTTACTGTTTGCATGTTTAGTGCATGCTCATCAGCTTGTTCAACATCTTGTGTATGCATCAAAGATCGGGCGACGTGTAGAACACCGGACCCCAGTGGACTAGTTCTCAGTGAACATATTCGCGAAGTGGTCTTGCACGATGTAATTGCATCGCTTCTTACCAACACCACATTTTCATCCAACCCACAATGGTCGCAGATAAAAAGTCTGGAAATATGGGCGGTTGAAGGCCAAACTCTCGGCAGTCGTGTTTTCACAGGACTTTCTGATCTTAACTACCTTGGATATCACAATGAGTACATGCGATACATGGGGAAAGATACATTTTATGGTTTGGAAAGTGATAAAGAACTGGACTTTTCCAGGAACATTCGTGTTATAATAGAGGACTTCTCAAGCAGCTTGAAATCGGATCACCTTCCGCGATTGAAAACATTAACACTTACTGGCATAAGTTTTACTACAGCTTCGATGCGAAAGGCGATTTTTTTCGAAGCATCGCTGGTCACGACAAAAAGAGGAATACAACGTACCTGGTTATTTTAAACGTAAGCTTTTGGGAGTTTAATGTCCAAGCTTTCGTGCAGAGCGGACTTTGTGATTCCGTCTATGAGCTTTATTTGAGGCATGCTACACTGCAAAACATTCCCGGATTGCTGATCACTGAGCCTTGTATCAGTTTGAAGATAATTGATGTCAGTTATTTAATTCACTACTATAGTAGTGGGGCCATATTGTGTTTGCCCTGTCTGTTGGTTGGTCTGTTGGTTGGTCTGTTGGTTGGTTGGTTTGCGCCAACTTTAACATTTTGCAATAACTTTTGCTATATTGAATATAGCAACTTGATATTTGGCATGCATGTGTATCTCATGGAGCTGCACATTTTGAGTGGTGAAAGGTCAAGGTCATCTTTCAAGGTCATTCTTCAAGGTCAGAGGTCAAATATATGTGGCCAAAATCGCTCATTTTATAATTTCTTTTGCAATATTGAAGATAGCAACTTGATATTTGGCATGCATGTGTATCTTATAGAGCTGCACATTTTGAGTGGTGAAACGTCAAGGTCAAGGTCATCCTTCAAGGTCAGAGGTCAAATATATGTGGCCCAAATCGCTTATTTTATTATTACTTTTGAAATATTGAAGATAGCAACTTGATATTTGGCATGCATGTGTATCTCATGGAGTTGCACAATTTGAGTGGTGAAAGGTCAAGGTCATGGTCATTCTTCAAGGTCAGAGGTCCAATATATGTGGCCCAAATCGCTTATTTTATGAATACTTTTGCAATATTGAAGATAGCAACTTGATATTTGGCATGCTTGTGTATCTCATGGAGCTGCACATGTTGAGTGGTTAAAGGTCATGTTATACTTCAAGGTCAAATATATGGGTCAAAACTGCTCATGTAATGTCACTTCTGCAATATTGAAGCTAGCAATTTTATATTTGAAATGCATGTGTTTCTCATGGAGCTGCACATTTTGAGTGGTGAAGGGTCAATGTCAAGGTCATCCTTCAAGGCCAAACGTCATATAGGGGGACATTGTGTTTCACAAACGCATCTTGTTTTATAATGCTATCTGCATATTAGAAAATTATTTCGTCAATACGCAGGAGCTGTATATGAAGGGCTTATCCAAGTACATGATTACTCCATCATTACCAGATATCATAGATTATCTTAGTCATGTGTGAACAGAATGAGGAAATTGAGCCTAGAAAATAATTTGATCATACTGTTGAATAACTCTGTAAATCTTCACCAATACACCAAGAAAACGGTGGAATGGCTGAGTCTATCTGGAAACGTTATCAAATACATATCCCCACGATTCCTTTCGCGATCTGTGAATCTTCAATATTTAGATTTATCGGGTGATCATCTTCACAAGATGCAAGAAAATTACGAAGATCAGTTTGAACTACTTATACAGAACAATACTAAGCTGAAAGTTTTGAAATTGAACAAAAACGGTATTTCTCGCATACACGTTAACATGTTTTTAAGTAACTCAGAATTAGAAGTACTGGATCTTTCTAACAATAATCTGTCTTCGCTAAACTTCAACATCGGCCGGTTGACAAATATTAAAGAGTTAAATTTATCCTTCAACGCGATATCTTCCATAGATTTACAAACAATGGATACGATTGATCAACTAGCAGCAGCTACGAACTCGCACAAGCTTCGAATAGACCTGTCCAATATGCCGTACATTTGCTCGTGTGATGATGACCACATGGAAACGATCCAGTGGATTCACAAAAATCGCGACACGTTTATTGCGAGTCCCCGAGAAGACTATATGTGTAAATTACAAGATGAATGGTTGTACATTTTCCAAAATGCGTTGGAAAAGACAAATGATACTGTCGATTGCAAAACTTAAAGCGCAATCTCGCCATTTCTCGTCCAATAGTGTGCATTTTTCTGCTTATTGGACTCGTTATATTTTACAAAATCCAAGGATTTAGACAAAAGCAACGGGAGAGAAAAAATATTCGGTCTCAGATTGAACTGGGAGAGTTTCCAAAGAAATTTGTAGCGTGCCTGTCATTAAGCTCGAAAGATGCCGAGTTGGTCGTGGACACCATCTTACCGAGACTAAATTCAGAGCTACAGCGGAAGACAAAGACAGAAACTAATAGTATTTTAGTGAGCTCAGGCGATCGCCATTTTAGGCACGGATATGCGCTCGGTGAGGAGATAATACGGTGTATTGAAGACTCGGCAGTTATTATTCTAGCGGTGTCTAAACACTTCTGCCAAAAGGAATGGTGCAGGAAAGAAGTGCAGGGAACTTACGATCAAAATAAAGCAATAGTACTGCTGTTTTTGGAAAAAGTTGAGCCAGACGAGATGGGCAAAGTTCTCCGGAAGTTGTTTAGCAGGTACGCGCATGCGTCGTGGATTTCAGATTCAAATGGCGGTCATATTGAGCCTGACTGGTCTATATTATGTGATGTCCTTTTTGATTTGACTGTAAATAAATCGGACAACAAAAAATTGAAATGGCTCGAACTTAATTGGTGTGGTATCTAAAATAATAATTGTTAGAGTTCTAAATTAAGAAAGGCAGGAAACAAGAACAAAATACAGAGCTTTATTTGTTTCCTTCATTTACAGGATTCGATCATGAATATATTTCAAAATTGTATTTGAGTTGATGATTATTCTGGATAAATATACTGTAATGTGTTAAAAAATACTGCACTGATTGTGCATGTTATATTAAGGATCGTTAATAACCGATTTGGACTTTCCTTTCCATATGTAATCGAGGACAGGTTAATACAAACGTTTTGATATTGTATGCTTATTCGTACACGCACATACAGGGTTTTAATGAGTTAACGAAAATATAATTTTAGGTAAAATATTTACTTGCTTCTACTAACATCTCTGCAAGTACAAAGGCATATTTGTAAGTCGACCAAACCATTTGTTTCTGTTCAGTGTGTTTTACTTAACATCAGCTATTTCTAACTTTCATAAATATCTTTAATTGTATCGGGTTCGTTTGCAAACATGTTCTCCCACTAATACACTATGCGTATAGTATAGCAAACGCATCGATCCTAATATTATGATACCGCCCCTACCTTTATGAGAAACAAGTTCATATATCGTATTACATATACAACCGTCATACCTTCATGACTTCCTGGTGTTTGATATGTCTTCATTTTTTTCAATGTACCACTTTGTGGTGAATCCCAGTTATATTCTGAATAGCCTCATACCATTCTGTACATTGGAGCTTGACTGCGGTATATATTTGAATTCTGCATTACCAAACGAACGCACGGAATAATCAGGGAATATTAGGTATTTAGTGTTTAAATACACTTAAGTATGTATTATACAGTGGCTCTGACAGTTACTGTTTGCATGTTTAGTGCATGCTCATCAGCGTGTTCAACATATTGTGTATGCATCAAAGATCGGGCGACGTGTAGAACACCGGACCCCAGTGGACTAGTTCTCAGTGAACATATTCGCGAAGTGGTCTTGCACGATGTAAATGCATGGCTTCTTACCAACACCACATTTTCATCCAACCCACAATGGTCGCAGATAAAAAGTCTGGAAATATGGGTGGTTAAAGGCCAACATCTCGGCAGTCGTATTTTCACAGGACTTTCTGATCTTAACTATCTTGGATATCACAATGAGTACATGCGAGACATGGGGAACGATGCATTTTATGGTTTGGAAAATGTTAAAGAACTGGACTTTTCCAGGAACATTGGTGTTTGGATAGAGGACTTCTCAAGCAGCTTGAAATCGGATCACCTTCCGCGATTGAAAACATTAACACTTACTGGCATAAATTCGTGTCAGTACAGCTGCGTTGCGAAAGACGATGTTTTTCGAAGCATCGTTGGTCACGACATAAAGAGGAATATAACGTACCTGGATATTTCAAACGTTAGCTTTTGGGAGTTTGATGTCGAAGCTTTCGTGCAGAGCGGACTTTGTGATTCCGTCCATGAGCTTTATTTGAGGCATGCTACACTGAAAATGAATCCCGATGCCATGATCTTTAAGTCTTGTCGCAGTTTGAAGATACTTGACCTCAGTTATTCAAAACTTCCGAATTTTCGGCTCTCGGGCACGCACAGGCATACATTTTGGTGGTTATTACGTTCGTATTTCATCAATACGCAGGAGCTGTATATGAACGGCGTCTTCAAGTACATGCTGACTCCAACATTGCCAGAATACTTAAAAGGTGACTTCTTTTTATTTCTGGGCACAAATAGGAAGATCAGCATAGAAAATAATTTGAATATACTGTTGAATAACTCTGAATCACACGCGTACCCGGAAACGGTGGAATGGATTAGTCTATCTGGAAACGTTATCGAACACATATCTCAACGATTCCTATCGCGATTCGTGAATCTTGAATATTTAGATTTATCTAGTAACTATCTTCACAAGATGTAAGTACATTACGAAGATCAGTTTGAACTCCTTATAGAGGAAAATACTAAACTTAAAGTTTTAAAATTGGAGAAAAACGGTATTACTAGAATCCCGTTCAATATGTTTGCAACAAATTCAAAATTAGAAGTGCTGGATCTTTCTCACAATAATATTACTTCGCTAGACTTCAACATCGGCCGGTTGACAAATCTTAAAGTGTTGAATTTGTCCTACAACGCGCTATCTTACATAGATGCACAAGCCAGGGATACGATGGAGCAACTAGCAGCAGCTACGAACTCACACAAGCTTCAAATACACTTGTCCAATATGCCGTTCATTTGCTCGTGTGATGATGACCACATGAAAACGATCCAATGGATTCACAAAAATCGCGACACGTTTATTACGAGTCCCCGAGAAGACTATATGTGTACATTTCAAGGTGAACGGTTGTACATTTTCCAAAATGCGTTGGAAAAGACCAATGATTACTGTCGATTGCAAAACTTAAAGCGCAATCTCGCTATTTCCGTTCCAATAGTGTGCGTATTTGTGCTTATTGGACTCGTTATATTTTTCAAAATCCAAGGTTTTAGACAAAGGCAACGGGAGAGAAAAAATATTCGGTCTCAGATTGAACTGGGGGAGTTTCCAAAGAAATTTGTAGCGTTCCTGTCATTTAGCTCCGAAGATGCCGAGTTGGTCGTGGACACCATCTTACCGAGACTGAATGCAGAACTACAGCGGCAGACGAAGACAGGAACTAGTCGTGTTTTAGTGTGCTCAGGCGATCGCCATTTTAGGCCGGGACATGCGCTTGGTGAGGAGATAATACGGTGCATTGAAGACTCGGCAGTTATTATTCTAGCGGTGTCTAAACACTTCTGCCAAAAGGAATGGTGCAGGAAAGAAATGCAGGAAACTTACGATCAAAATAAACCAATTGTACTGCTATTTTTGGAAAAAGTTGAGCCAGACGAGATGGGCAAAGTTCTCCGGATGTTGTTTAGCAGGTTCGCGCATGCGTCGTGGATTTCAGATTCAAATGGCGGTCATATTGAGCCTGACTGGTCTATATTATGTTATGCTCTTTTAGATTTGACTGTAAATAAATCGGACAACAAAACATTGAAATGGCTCGAACTTAATTGGTGTAGAAGCTAAAATAATAATTGCTAGAGCTCTTAATAAAGAACGGCAGGAAGCAATAAAAAACACTTTTTTTGTTTCCTTCATTTAAATACAGGATTCGACTTCGATAAATGCACTGTATTGTGTTTAACAATATTGTGCTGAGTGTGCCTGTTATATTAAGGATCGTTAATAAACGATTTGGACTTTCCTTTCCATATGTTATAGAGGAAAGGTTAATACAAACGTTTTGATATTGTATGTTTATTCGTACACGCACATACAGAGTTGTAATTATTAAATGAAAATATACTTTAAGGTAAAATATTAACTTGCTTCTACTAACATCTAAAAAAAAGACATATATGTTGGTCGGCCAAATCATTTGTTTCTGTTCAGTGTGTTTAACTTGCATCAGATATTTCTAACCTTAATAAATATGTTTAATTGAATCGGGTTCGTTTTCGAACATATTCTACCACTAATATACTTTGCGTATAGATATAATACACGTTAAACGATCATAATAATATGTTCAATTCATTTGTATATTCACTATTGTAGACAAGAAGCTTTGTTGTAATCTTTATTGCTGAAATAAATTGTGTTGTTGTTGTTGTTTGTGTATATAAGTGTTTAAAATAAGAGTGTTGATATTGTGCAAAGTATCGCTCGTTTTGTTTAAATCTTATATAAATAAAATTAATGAATTAATTTGTTCCTAAATTGTTCCATTAACAATTCACATTATATGCATAAAAACAAATTATTTTATTAGGTAAACAAATCCCCCATTATTTGATGAGAAAAAATTAATATCTATGGTAAAGTGACACATCTTACGTAGCACGTAATTTTATTAACAGCAGTCAGTATCAATATTAAAGTGAGATTATTTAGATAGTTCTGTGTATTATTTGTCTCTGTATTTTATTGACAAAAGTCATTATGAATGTTAAAGGGAAATATCTTATGTGATAAATCAGTAAATTCTTTGTTAACTTCTTCTCTAACAATATTGTCATAACTATTATCATTCATGACATTACCCGTGTGTATTTTGTTTTTTCATTTGACTAAATAGCAATTGAATGCTTAAGAGCTAATAAATGTGTTGTTTTCGTTGTTCTAATATAATCTTTTAGACTGATGTTGATTGTTTTGTTTTCACACTATTACCAAATTTAATACATTTTCAATAGCTATTTTCATGTAGAGCAAATAGAAGTGAATACTTACATTTTATAACATGCGAGCTTACAGGTTACAGAGCGCTTGGTTATTTTTGGTAGCGCGACGTTCTTAATATTTTGTATACATGTGTATAGGTAAACTGTAAATAATCAGGTCATGCCAGATGGAGTTAAGGCCGCGGATTTCAATATTACGAGACTTTATAACCGGTGCATTTTTTCTTACATGTTATATAGAGAATATATGGTTGGTGACTTTTGATATCATGTGATATAAGACGAGTCTGATATGGCGTAGGAAAAGGCGAGGCTTGCCGAGCCTTTTCACACGCCATATCGGACGAGTCTTATATCACATGATATCAAAAGTCACCAACCATATATTCTATTTATTATGCCACATTTTAAAGTAAATAAGAAAATATTCACAAAACAAACAAAAACAAACAACCGCTAAATTCATTGATAAATATGCAAATTAGTAGCAACCTGATTACATCCGCTAGCGTCTATGCATATATATTTACACATAAAAAAATAGTTCGAAAGTAAGCAACAATCAATCAAATTTAAACGCACATAATACAAAAACTAAAGCGAGAAATCGAAACTTAAAAGAACAATTTCTGCACTAAAAACACAATACCAATATTTTTTTACAATAACACATTCGACATGTACTTCCAAGAGTACACACCAACCGCTATTTTCAAAGCGAATGTGTAGAGTGAAAATTTCAAACAATAAATACAATAATCAAATGGAACGGGATTTTAACGTAGTGTGCAATTTGGAAGTAATAAGAGTGATTTATTTTTCAACTTGTCCATCTCCGTAATATACGTTTAGTTGTGAGATGTTCACAGTTTTCCCCAAAAAACAGGCCTTCACGTGCGAAATCAAAGTGGGTGGAGAACGTGTATTTCGAGTCGCTGGAACTTCATAATGAAGCTGCTTTTGTGCAATATTCAGCGACGTTACCAGCTGTGTGTTAGACGAAACGAAAATGCTTTGGTTTTGCACCGTGTTTTGAGACTGTCAGGGTGACATGATGGATTAATTGCTGTTTGACTGACAATAAATGAACATGTTTGTGTTTGGAGATAGCCAAGGTTAATATCTTCACAATTGGGAAATCCCAACATAAGTTGACTGCCAGTTTGACCACTGATCTACATAATATCAGTGGGAGAGCATGCTGAATCCCGCAGCTTCTGCACCATATGTTTCCTGTCCGAATAGTTGGTAAGTTTCATTGTTATGTATGCATGCTTAAACACACATGTTTCATTATTTGTGCCATTTTTTTACACCCATTCTCATGCTGATGAACCAATGATCAGTGCCAGTTGTTCTACTGTCGCGAACTGTTTATTCAAAATTGTGGAAAAATGAGTTGCGCACTGTTCGAAATTGTGAAAAAATGAGACACGCACTGTACCAAAATTTGAAAAAATGAGTCGCGCACTGTTCAAAATTGTGGGAAACATTAGTTGCCCACTGCCACTGTTCATTATGATTTCAAAATTGTGGAAAAATGAGTCGCACACTTTTCATAAATTAAATTTTGAAAAAATGAGGCACACGCTGTACAAAATTTGTAAAATGAGTTGCTCACTGTTCAAATTTTTGCAAAAAAATAAGCATGCACTGTTCATTCAAAATTGTGGAAAAATGAGTTGCGCACTGTTCAAAATTGTGAAAAAATCATGTCACGCGCTGTACAAAATTTGGAATAATCATTTGCGCACTGTTCAAAAATGGGGGACAATTTTGTGGGGCACTGTTCATTCAAGATTACAAAAAAATAAGTCACAAACTCTTCAAATTGTGAAAACACATGAGTTGCGCATTGTTCAAAATTTGTAAAAATGAGTCGCGCACTGTTCAAAATTTGGAAAAAAAAGGAGTCGCGCACTGTTTATTCAACATGGTGGAAAAATGAGTCGCGCACTGTTCACAATTTTAAAAAATGAGTTGCACACTGTTCAAAATTGTGAAAAAATTGAGTCACGCACTGTTCATAAAAAAATTCACTGTTGAAAACTGTGAACAAATGAGTTGCGTGCTGTGCAACTTTTTTGAAAACATGTGTCGAAAACTGTTCAAAATTGTGTCGCCCACAGATCAACATTGTGACAAAATGAGTTGCAAACTTTTTTTAAATTGTGAAAATTTGAGTCCCGAACTTCTTTAAATTGTGAAAATTTTAGTCGCAAATTTCTCAAATAAGAAAACAAACACATATTCCCTTAATAAGCAAAAATAGCCCCGAGTCCATAATAAAAATATTTTAAGTTAAAAGAAATTCTTAATTATTTTAATATAAAGTGGAGTTTATACATTTTCATTTTGTATTAATAATATTGTGTCTATTAAAGTTGTAATTTGTTCAAGTTGTGCCATAAAAATGTTATTAAAACACTATTTTGAAATGTTATCTCCTGTTGGATTTGTTTTATTTTATTATAATATGAAATGTTTTTCTTTTAATGGCAGAAAGTTGCGACCACACATTCCATGGGTGATGATATCTACCAAAATTCTTGGCGGCACAGTTCTACCCTCGTCAGTTGCACTTGTCCGAGTCTTTCTCTGCCTCTCAACCAACTCGAGATATTCCCCCCCAACTGCATCCCGGCACAGCTTCACATCAACCCATCTAATTAATTTGTCGGAAAGGTAATACTTTTTTGTCGACAAATTTATTTTTGAGAGTATTTATGTAATTGTTTTATCTGAACATGTTATAAATCTATATGTCACTATATTTATAAAGTTTCAATTTTAATACAAATTATATATCTGGATTTTTATTTTTAACCCTTTGCATGCTGGAAAATTTGTCGTCTGCTAAAATGTCGTCTGCTGAATTTGTAAAATAAGCATTTTCTTCATTTTTTTCAAAGATAACTATCAGAATAGCAAAGTTTGGATCATCTGGATCCAAACTGTTTGCAAAGGACTTCAAAATTCGGTTCCAGCACTTAAAGGGTTAAAGCAGTTATGCAATGAATGTTTGATGATGTTTTTTCTTCTAAAGGAATCTTTATTTTCAGGTTGACCACACAAATTTCCTGTTTGGTTGTGGAGATAGAATCTTTTTTTTTTGTGAAAGTTTGATTTCAGACACTTAAAAATTGAAATTGTCATGTATTATTAGGCATGGCAGGCATTAGCAAAACATCTCAATCAAGTATTAATTATTTTACTTTGTCAATGTTAATTCATTGTGTATGCTATTCACCTGTTTGCCTTGCTTTTTATAAGAATGACACAAAAAAGGAAAGCATTTGTAAAGTATTAGTTAATTTTTTTTATATAATCTTAGACGAGATGTTTAGTGAATATTTGTCATAAATTCTTCTTTAACTTGATCAAATCTGTCATATTTTATTTAAAACGTGTTAAGTATATTTGTGTTACGTTTTAAATGTTTATCATTACTGTTTTAAATTGTGTTCATCTGCAGCCAATGAATGGTAGGCTAGCGGTGCACATTTGTATTTGTTTAATTTTTTTCCATTGATTAATGCTCATTTAATTTATATTTCCCTATAGATATATACTTAATAAAGTGTTAGTTTTGTTTAAAAAACAACTTATTGTTTATTAATGTTCTAACTTCTGAATAAAATATGAATCGCTGTTTGTTTCCATTTAAATCAAAGAAGCGACATACCACGCCTACAAAAAAGTAGTTCTCAGAATGGGCGGGGCTAAAACATGGAACGCTAAAAAAAATCATTGAGTAAACCAAATATGGGCGGAGTTTTAAAACGGATATTGATAGGCGGAGCTTAAAACTGTTATCGGATGGGTATCCGATAACACTTTAAAATATCATGTCAGCGTCTCCAACGTAAATGCGCTGTCGTGGCATAATAAAATACAATCAGGGCAGCGGACCCATTGCGAAAGGGATATGGGGCGAACTGTTTTTTGTTTACATTTAACGTAAACGTTTGCTAATCTGATCGATGAACAATATTTCTACCGTGGGGTCAATGTAAAACGCTATTGTCAAAGATAAACATAAAGCACTTTTTTGTCAAAATACGGTTTATCCTTGCTACCTTTTACCTTGATCATGCATTAGTATTTTTTACAAATCATTTTACACTAATTTCCACATCTATGAATCGTTATGTCGCGCGCGAGAAGCATTTGACAACCATCAATGTCAAGGACAAACTTAGAAGCCAAATATCAGAATACAGTAGTTGTTTTATTCACAAATAAAGCTTGCCCGCCCGATAATCTTGACATTATTGGTATGATTTTGAAATAACGTGTCATATGCCAGTTTTTGTTGCACAAAAACCATAACGCCAACTTTAAGATCATATTTGGAGATAATAAGTTGAAATGCTTTATTGCTTGTAAATGCTCTATTTTTCTATCAAAGCGTAAAGTGGTTATTTATCCCTGTGATAGGTCGTGCATTTAGTTTTGTGATACATCATGTCATTTTCCCAAATGTGTGAGCACACAAGTGAAATAGATCTGAATCACGTTTTATGGTCATACTCATGGTATAAGCTCGAACAATACTTGATGTGAAAATTTGCTCCCAAACAGCTATTAAGGAAAAGAAAATAGAACAAAATAACACGACCCTTTATGTTAAGACATTTATATGTGGTGTGTTTGTATTATATAATATAATTTGTTTTATTTGAAATTCCTTAAAGATTTCACATATATATTTTACCGGACTTAAAATTAACTCGTGTACAATAAAAGTTACGCATATAATGTCTATAGGTTTTATTCGTTTTGAGCGCTGCTGGTTTCTCCTTTCATCTTCATCACGTTGTAATGTGTGCTTTATGTTAATAGATGAATAGGGTTGCATTCAATACAAGTCTGCGTCTAACAGTTTTTTCCTTATTCTGACGTCAACCACACCATTGTTGAAAACGTGTGGGCGATTTCAAATATGGCGGACAAATAGTTTCTTTAATATTGAAACACATATAAAATTAGCCCGCGATACTAAGAATGCAGACCTGTTAAATATTTTAAATACATATAAATAAACAAGATATATTGTTCTATTGCAAGAATCTAACATTTTAACATGTTTCAAATAATTTGTATAGCACGCGAAAACATAAACTCAATTAAATGTGCGTGCCCTAGAGTTCAAACCCTGGACATGTAGTTTAAACGCTATATATAATAACGTTTTTTTTAAATCATCGATGAAAAGTGTTACACACAATGTATTATTGTACCAAGTGCATTGGTAATTATATCAATAAATGAATGTATATTTTTTAATAAATTTTGCATTATTGAGTTTTATTTGATATATTTAAATATAAGCATTCGCTCCTTTTTCCCTTATGAAGATGCCGTTGTGACTTTGCTAAACTGTGAACTGGCACTATACACATGGGTTTGTGAGCGATTTAAAACAAAAATAAACCATAAAGAAGATACCAAGAAACTCAGACAGTGAAGCCTGTATCTTATATCCAACTGCATCCTAATGGCCTTCCTAGAAGAACGTGAATTGCTAACTTGTTGAAATTATCCCTATATTAAGTTACGTTATAACACAATACAGTGTTAAAGCGGTGCTACCGTAGATTTGGTTAATTACAGGCCTTTTTACTGTATATTAAACTAAAGAACGGGTATCAACGAAGCTTTTTTACATGTGCTTGCAATTAAGTGCCATCGTGAGCGTTGATAGTATTTAACGCAGTGTTTGATACGCTCGATTGGCGAATATGAGTATTTTTAAAATATTTAACGGCCCCGGGCACACTACAGCAAGAGGGCAACGTTTATTTCGAAGTTTTATTAAGCAGTTATCAGTTTGCAACAGTTGGAATAATAAATGTGAACAATACACATGTATATAGATCAATAAAATGTAAACGCAAGACATAGAGTCTAACATTTTTTTCTTAACAAAATGGATATTCACTTATAAGTATATATAAGACGACAGTTTTACAACCACATAGGATATTATAAATGTACAGAAAAAACTGATGTACATATCAAAGGTTACCATGTGCCAATATAAAACACCAATGAAAATCGAATGGTAAATATTGACGTTGAATTTTATCATAAGCGTATTTTTAAGGGTATCATTCATTCATGTTATTAAGAGACAGTACATTTAACGGCTTTCCATCACTTATACATGCAAAATAAAGCAGCTGGAATATATATAATGAATAAATTATCAGAAAGCGTGACGAGACTATAAACACAATATTGAAAACTAAACCAGAATATCACTATAATTACAACACGTTACCAAAAGACTTTAACAACTCCCCATTTATTAATATTACTAGGCTTCCATAGAATACGAATCTCAGACGCAATTAACGAAAACATCTTTAATGTTTGGAGTTTTTATAAAGCATACAGAGAATTAGAGTTACATGTGAAATTAACACTGTGTTTTATATATTAAACAAAAGTTATAATAGTACTCAACTCAAATTAAGGAAAGCATAAATCAGTATGGACAGAGTTCTGTTTCATTTATACAACTGTTAAGAAATGAAACGCTGAATTGGAAGATACTGGTGCAAATAACATAAATCAAGCTTTTGTATAGCATTTGTAAATTTCAGTTTGCATTACATAATACAAGTACTAAATATCACACACACAAGTGAATTGCTAAATGAGAAGCGTTTGTACGTAAAGCTATATATTTTGAGGGACGAACCTTTTGGATTTTTTTTTTATCAAAATGGTAAAAAAATACCTCATGGTAACAACAAATGTTGTATTTAAACAACAACGTTTCTATAAAGGTTTCATCGTTTTGAATACTACAATTTGATATTCACCTAAAATTGTTCATTTATGTCCAATTTAGGTCCAAGATTCAAGATTCAAACGACAATTTGTTTGGAAACCGACGCGAGCAACTATAATTTTCATTTCATTCAACCGTCCCTTGAATATACGTGCACTTTAAGAGCTGACGTTCTTCTTTATCTTTGTGCGCACCACCTGCAACATGATCAACTTCCGGGCGAGGAACTGGTCGCCAATGGCAACGATGGTGTCCTTGTCAAGTGACATGGTGACGTAGAAGATGTCCACGCCGCAATTGAATACGCACATCTCCGTGCCGTTCTTCGCGAGCCAGAGGCGAATCGTTCCGTCACACGGTGCCTATAAAGCTCGACCCAGTTAACATTTTTAATGAGGTATTTTTAAATATGTCACCATTTTTAATGTGATCAAGTGGAGAGCCCGCTCATTCATGAGAGTTTTCTATAGTTATCATGGTCTTTTTAAACAAATAGGTATTTTTTCAGTAAAGTGCAACCGCGCATTTGTGATATAAGTCCCCACACTTATTTGTTTAAAAAGATCATGATACTTATAGACAACTCTTACTTATGAGCGGGCTCTCCACTTTATCCCATTAAAATGGTGAAATATTAAACAAGAGATTCTAAAAATGTTAACTGGGTCGCGCGTTATTCTCCCAACACAGATTCGAAAAAGTCACGTGGTATAGGCATCGTGGTCAGCGGAACCGGAAACCACGATATCGTTGTCGCTTGAGATGGCCATGCACCAAACCTTTATTAAACGATCCCATAGTAAATATGATAGTGTTTCTATTATGGCATACCCGGACATTCATATTGCTTAAATTGTCAATGCACATCTACGAACAAGATCTTGTTCTATTAAATTGCCTAGGTCAATGCAAGCTTGAAAACCAATATTTGAATAAGGTTCTTTTTTAATAATACCCGTGGTTAGATATGTTTGTTTGGTGTAATGTGTCTGCACCAGGAAGCTGTGGTAATGAATCATAAATCTTAAATAGTGTCACGTTCAGTAACAAAAGTGGCAGGTGTTTTAAGGAATTGCCAATGAATAATACATAGTAAAGTGAAGGAAGAGACACTTTAAAAAATTAAAAGCATTGGCGGTGAATAACAGCAAATGTGAAACGGCGAAAGATGTATTACGCAATTTCGTTGTAGGAAGGTCGTTTTTCAACAACGTTTATTTACTGGCTAAAGAAAATTGACAGTTCGCATTTTTTCATGATATTAAACTTGATTCATTTATACATTATTGAAAGCCTGTTTACATCAATACGTGATATAAATAATTATTAAACTATTTTGCAATGTGTTAAGTTGATGAAAAAAACAAATTCCTGGGTTGCACATTAAGCAAGAAAACAGCAGTATTCAAAAGGCATACGTGACCCAAAAATGGATTTCCAACTCTCAGCATTTTATAACATCTTGGAACTTTGTATTATATAGGAACCCACACAACGTTAATAATATAATAAACTTAAAAAAAACAACAACAAACAAACTTAAAAGAAATACCAGTCCAACAAATAAAAGCACAGAGCAAAGAACGGATATTCCCTTGGGATTTAAATCAACTGCGCTATACACGCTTGCATCATAGTACAGGAAAACAATAGGTAGGCACAATGCTCACTATGAAGTTGTAGAAAATGTTAATATGAAAACGACCAAACGAACACAACACATATTGAAATTAATTGTTTCACAATGCATGTCCTTTCGGCCCGCTAATCTCGTTGAAGACTTGGCACGGATTCAAATTGGTCTTGATATTGTATTCAAACCATGTTTTGGTTAGGTTGAGTAATAAATGTGAAATTCAGAGTGTACTATGTGTTTTTTATTAGTTAGATTTTGGACACGCGTGACCCAATTAGAAAAGTAAGAAAGTGTCCTTCAAGATTGATATATATATTGCGCTTCCATCATTGTTATAAGATTTATTCCCATGATTTACGTTTGGATGCAATTGCAAGAAATATAAAAAAGACCTTGATATTGTCGAAAATAAAAATTCTGACAAATTTCCATCAATATTTAGTCAAAATTTGACCTTGTTACCTATCGTTGACGAAGTGCTCTTGGTGATTTCTTGTGGTCAATCAATGTCCAGTCGTCGTGCACAGGGGAGGAAATAAGCGAAACCGAACCCATCCATACAAACACACAAAAAATCAGACAAGAAAATGCTCTCAATGGAAAAAGGAATACCTTTTATAAATCCATAAAACAATTACAAAAACATATTGAAAACCTATTGCTTGTAGCCCAAGCGCAAATAAGCATAATGTTTACTGAGATAAGTCAGTTTCCAATATTTAAAACTCACACTTGCGCTGATTGCATTTACTATCCCAACGCGATCTTGAATGTAAAAAATAAAGTACAACAAATGCAAAATACCTCATCCGTATGGCCTTGCATGGTCTGCACGGGTCGCTCCGTGTGCTTGTCCAACACTTTTAGTGTGCCGTCAGCAGAACCGGAAACCAGGTAGCGGCTGTCTTCCGACAGCGCTACGCGCTTGACATCTCTCGTGTGCGCATGCGCCCCGCCAATTCCGATGAGTTGCCGGCTTGGCTAGGCATTACGAATGCTCCAAATGACTAGGTTACCGTTGCGCAGGCCCGTCATAGCTTTGTCTTTTGGTAATATGGCGGTGACTTCCGGATTTGCGTCTAATTTCAACATAGCGGGTTCACTTATGTTGCAGCTGATTAGAGTCATGTCAAAAGTCATGAACTCGGCGTTATTGTCAACTGAATTGATGAAACCAGCATGGATGTACCGGTCGTTTTAAGATTTGTTAAGATATAAAATATAATTATTATTGCCAACCGGTGCGTCGTTTCGCATATCCTTGATCATTTGGTTACCCATCAAGTCCCACGAGATAATTGACGTGGCGTCACCGGATTTGTCCGTACGTCCGAATAACACTTCGTCGCTGTCGCTCATGCGAAATTTCGCCGAGCAGTATTTTCCTTCCGCCATGGATAACGTTCTCCCGGTAATGAAGTCCCAGATCTGGATGTTAAAAAATACAAATGAACAAATAATAAATGAATAATCGTTATATTTCATGGATAACGCCATGGATAACGTTATATTATTTACACAAACATCATCCCAGACATAGCACAATTGCATAAACGTTTTATAAAGCCTACTATACAAACAATTACAACACCCGCCACCTCATTTCGCCTATTTACCCTCTAGCATGAGCCACAGATCTGCCAAAACTTATCGCAGCACAAATACGTATTTAAACGATCATCCAAACATTAAGGTAAGAAAACTGTGGAATTTTTCACCATATCATTCCAGTAGACAAAGAGGAGTTTAAAACAAGAGCAAAACAGGATTATATATTTTATGACGAAAAATCAAAGAGCCATAATTCAATAAAAACTAGTTTTGATTTTGTTTTGTCATAATACAATCAAAAGCCACATCACTAAGACTTATTCCGAATATTCTGAAGAAAACGTCATTCAGCGATCATGTAAAGGAAAACATTTCACATCGCCAAATTCTTGCTAAGACAATCACGTTCAGAGGTGGCTCCCGGATGCGTGTTTAGTTTATACACGTTCAGAGATGGCTACCGTTTTTGTGCACCGGTAATAGGCACTATATGTGGTTACTGGTCTAGTGTTCCGATAATAAACGTTTTTGACGATGCTGGAACAGCATCGTCTAAGGTATGATAACCATCAAAAAAATCTTCACACTAACGACCTATGTAAAAGACCGAGTCAGTCCGATTGAGATAACTCGATTTTTCTAATCTAGATACCTCGACCTCGTTGATTTTCATTGATAACATTCTCCTAGCAGAGTTGTCGTTCGTGTTTCAACATTCAACAATGGCCGTCGCCATGAGAGTCTCGAGTCAAAACTGTCTTAGCTATTTAGAAGCTGTCATTTATAATATATGAATTATTTAGTCACTAATTCTCCGCTAATGACAACAATGGATGGAATTCGAAGGATATATTCGATGTGAATGGATCACTTTCTACAACAATGGCTTCGTCCATGAGAGACTTGATAACACTCGTGTCAAAACTTTCTTACAGCTTAAATCGGCTTGTTTCGCTATTTAGTAATGCAATAATAAATGGAATTCGAAGGATATATTCAATGTGAATGAAGCACTTTCTGGATCTCGACAGCTTGACAAGGCAAAACTGGCATACTGATGATACTGGTATTTTTAGATATCAATTTAAGTCACATTTTGCTTTATAAATTTTGTTCGAGCATTTTGCGACTTATTGAATGGCTATGATGCCCGATATTAACATGTCATATGGGATTTGCATATCACCAAGCTGTCCTGAAGTTCAACATTGATTACAAACTCTTTACTCAAATTACTGGTTTGTATGAATTATTTCTTCTTTCTATTTAAGACGTTGATATCATTATAGTCCAAATAATTTGACGTAATTTACCGTTTAGTCCATGTATATCGACCTCATATTTATAGAAATAGATATTATGTTAAAGGGGCCTTTTCACAGATTTTGACATGTTTTGAAGTTAGTCATTAAATGCTTTATATTGATAAATGTAAACATTGGATCTTAAAAGCTCCAGTTAAAAATCCAGAATAAAATTCTTTAAAAAAAAGTAGTCCGCAGCAGGGCTCGAACCAGTGACCCCCTTAGTCCTGGAGTAAAAACGCATTAGCCTGCTCGACTATTCTGCCAAGTATAAATGGTTGACGTATTTTATACCTAATATAAGCAATCTTCGTAGTTTCACACAATTAAACAACAACAACATAACTCTCCAAATTATTCAATCGTTTCGCGTTGCAACGCTTTATAATTTTCAAATCATTAAAAGATGCATATAATGGCTATATTAGACCATGGTAAATGTTAAGTAATACTGTTTCCTAAAAATAACATAACTAAAACGAAAATATGCGAATCCGATACAACTTTTTTCAATTTTTGTCAATTTACCAAAACGTGAAAAGATTTAAAGTTTAATGAACTGTATCCCAGTAACAAAGACATTAAGGCGATTGTGGCCAGTTTAGATCCAGTTCAGCCTGCAGTTGCTTGAAAGCTGTTTGCTTAAGAGCGGTACAATGACAAATAGTTTAACTGGATACTGATTAGACTGCCCTTTACCTGTCACCTGGCTAATTAAATTCAGAAGCCTGGTAACAGTTTAACGTTACTGTTACCAATGTGTCAGACCAGGGCCTGGATTTTGAAATCTAGGACATGCATGGTCAGAAGATGTCATTTAAGATTATACATTTTTTGTCAAACACATACAAATGCATACAAATATAAATAGTAAAATGCACTAAGTCAGAAGGCATTTGACTTCGGCTGGTGTCTTGGCACACCAGGTGTTTCGGTTGCAATAGTTTGATGGACTCACTACTTGGATGTGTAGTTACATTATTTACAGTATATCAAACAGTATTTAGCATGAGCCAATGTTTTTTTTCAAACATAAATAATTGATGTAAAATGCTTGAAGGAATAATATTTAAGGTTTAAGAAGGCATGTTCTTTTTATTTTAAAGGATATCTTTGAAAATTATATTTTTTATGATGTTTTTGGCAACAAGGGGTAACGCATTTAAAAAAATGTAATTAATTTTCTGACAAAAAACTGGTACCATGAGTAGCATGAAACAATATTTTTTTTAAACATTTGAAATTGATGAAAAATGATTGCATAAATAATATCTAGGGTCTAATAAAGCATTTTATATTTTATTTTAATAGGTTACTCTGAAAATTCTATTTTTCATGATTTTTGTTTTGCAACAAGATGAAATTTAAAAAATGTTACTGGATTTATAGACCAAAACTGGTTCTATGATAATACTATGATGTACTTCGCAAAAACATTAATATTTTTTTTGTATATTCTTGAAAATGTATTTCCCCTATTCACTAAAAATAACACTTTAGATCAGAAATTTCATATATAATGATGTTTACTTTTATTTTCAAGAAGCATAATGCCTCTTTTTAGTTGTATTCAGCCACAAGTTCTTGTCAGCCACTTAAGGGTTATATGTTGCCTTTCTTTTACTAAATGCAAAATAATTCTACACTTTGAGACATTCATAAAATATTTTATGTCTTTACAACACCGACAGGCTAATAAATTTATATTAAGTACTTCCATACTAACAGGACCATTCTAGGCGGGAAACCTATCAACCTTGATTTGTTCGCATCTTCCTATCAATCTGTTATATGTGTTATGACTCATTTGTTCGGAGAACATTTAATGTTTGTTATAACTTTTAAATAATTCGATTTTAAAGTGATATTGTTATTGACCGATAAACCAACATACTGATTAAAAGGGAATATTTTATTTATTATTTGCATTTTATCTTACATGAGAAATATTTGCCAAAATGTTTTTCAAACTATAGAAAAAACTATATAAAATTAATAATTGACGACGTTTATAAAAAAAACATTTATGAAATGGAAGTTTAAATATAAAAATAAATAATGCAAGTTTTATCAGATATTCGTAATAATTCCCAATATAATTGAGTGTCTGAGCACTGTGGATGAATGAATATATCGGATAAAACGAACACTTGTCTACACTTGAATTATGTTTTATTTTTCAATATTGTATGCACTTAAGTTTAGCCTTAATGCGTTTTTATAAGCATTTATAGACAGTGTTCCTCCCCAAAATCAAGGAATTATTACTTGTCATTCATTTGTGTAATGGTATACAATAATTTTGTGGTAGAATATTTGAGAAAAACATTAAAAACGAAACTTATCAGTGATGAAATTTTCCATATGGTTATGGAAATTACCGATCGTCGGTTTCGAAAAACAATACGTCAAGGTTTCCAAAAATATTATGGTTGTGCCCAAAGATTTTGGTGTTAATGAACATTACTGGTATATATTTAAATAATTTCGATTCTCATTTGATTAATAGGTATTTTCAAGGCTGATAAACTTGAAATATGCAAGCTATTCTTTTGTTTTGCATATGTCTGTCGATACATCTGTACAATCGGTAATTTCCGTAACCACTCGTTAAATTGTAGTAGACACAAGTTTAAATAAAAAAAGATATGTTTTACACTAATATTCTACCTCTTTCTTGCTAAAAACTAATGCATGAATGATTTAAAAGTAATATTGCATCGTTTTCAGCCAGGAACACTGTCTATGACCGCGAAAAAAAAAACTTTTTGATTTACGATATTTACTTTATAAATAGCTTGCATGCGGCATGGCATTGCATGTTCCGCAATATAAATATCTCGACTTTATTTATTGGATGATTTCGGACTGTTTCATCCAATCAGAAAACAGCTTTTAAACGTAATTTAGACCCATGTTTAGCGAGATCATTAAGTACCACTTTTTATACACTGCCAAATTGTGACATAACAAGTTGCCTCCCTTGTTGGTTCATGCTACTGTATTATTATGCCCCCCTTTCAAGAAGAGAGGGTATATTGTTTTGCACATGTCGGTCCGTATGTCCTTCCACCAGAGGGTTTCCGGATGATAACTCAAGAATGCTTATGCCTAGGATCATGAAACTAAATAGGTACATTTATCATGACTCGCATATGACCCATATTGATTTTGAGTTTACTAGGTCAAAGAGCAAGGTCACGGTGACCCGAAATAGTAAAATGGTTTCCTGATGATAACTCAAGAACGCTTATGCCTAGGATCATGAAACTTCATGTGTACATTGATCATGTCTCGCAGATGACCACTATTGATTTTGAGGTCACTAGGTCAAAGGTCAACGTCACGGTGACCCGAAATAGTAAAACGGTTTCCGGACGATAACTAATGAACGCTTATGCCTAGAATCATGAAACTTCACAAGTTCATTGATCATGACTCGCTGATGAACCCTATTGATTTTCAGGTCACTAGGTCAGAGGTCAAGGTCACGGTGACCCGAAATAGTAAAATGGTTTCCGGATGATAACTCAAGAACGCTTATGCCTAGGATCATCAAACGTCATAGATACATTGATCATGACTCGCAGATGATCCATATTGAATTTCAGGTTACTAGGTCAAAGGTCAAGGTCACTTTGACCCGAAATAGTAAAATGGTTTCCACATGATAACTCAACAACGTTTATGCCTAGGACCATGGAGCTTCATAGGTACATTGATCAAGACTCGCAGATGACCACTAATTATTTTCAGGTCAACAGGTCAAAGGTCAAGGTCACAGTGACTCAACTTTGAAAAATGGTTTCCGGATGATAACTCAAGAATGTTTACGCCTTTAATCATGAAACTTCTTAGGTACATTGATCATGACTCGCAGATGACCCCTATTGACTTTCAGGTCACTAGGTCAAAGGTCAAGGTCACGGTGACTTGACACAGTAAAATGGTTTCCGGATGATAACACAAGAAAGCTTACGCCTACGATCATGAAACTTCAGAGGTACATTGAGCATGATTCGCAGATGACCCCTATTGATTTTCAGGTCACAAGGTCAAAGGTCAAGGTCTCAGTGCCAAAAACCGTATTCACACAATAGCTGCCACTACAACTGACAGCCCATATGGGGGGAATGCATGTTTTACAAACAGCCCTTGTTTCAAAAATGTTTTCATGTAGTATACTTATATTGATATTTACAAAATTGATGCATATGACTGATAGACTTTACTGAAATCATTTTAATTATACTGAAATCATGACAGTGAATGAATTCTGATAATTATTTAATATATTTTGCTTGATACAATCATGTTCATCTATATCAAAAGAGATCATACTGTCACTTCAGTGATGAATTTCAGTAAATAAAATTTAATCCAAAATATAAGTAACTCCTATATCTCTCCCGCAGCGCGCACACCTAAACATCCTGCTGTGTACCTATTCAGATCCAGATAAAAAGATATGATACTTAATTATGTGTCATATTGTTCAGACGGGATGATTTTACCTCTGTTGTATCAATGTATTGTTTTACTTCTTTAATTAGTGTGTTTAAAGATATATAAACATAACTCCAGGGTCTTTGCTTCAGGCAATGAATATTTCATATCCTGATCTCTTTTTCTAATGGATATTTTAACTAGTTCCTACATTCAATACAGTACAATATATGTTAAGTAGTATCTGTACACATTGGTAGATTAAATTTGTACATCAAATATTATTTTTTAATTGTTTTAAAAAGATATAGTTCAAATGTTCATACTAAGATTTATTTAGAACCTTAGTCATGTCAAGGAGATCTAGAGTCCGTGGTCATGTGGTACTTAAACATTTTTAAATATAACCACTTTTATATTGAGTCCTGACCAGATCTCAAATGCATATCCCTTTTCTCTGTCACCCTGGTCATCTCCTATCAAAATGGCAAATTATATGCAGAACCGTTCTTTATACACAATTGTTAAATGAAAAAATTGACATCCTTTTCACATGGAAATCATCAGTCCTTAATTGACCTGGCTATAGTAGTCAGATTATGAGAAGCTCAATTAGTCTATTTATGTCATATGCTTTGTGTATTGTAAACATACACACAATATTGCAGGAACATGATAGCAATAAATAATAACAAAGCCATCCATACTATAAAGGTCAATGGCAAAGCCGGTGAGAAAAATTTGAACGCATTGAGTGTAATCACACAACGTGCTCATGGTGAGCTTTTGTGATCGTTTAAATTCCAATCTTCATAAAATTTGGCCAGAATATAATTCTCAATGATATCTTGGATCAGTTCGAAAATGTTTACAAATGGTTGAAAAACATGGCTGCCAGGGGGAAGGGCATTTTTCCTTATATTGCTATAGTAAAACATTGTTAACACTCGAGAGGTCACATTTGATTTTCCGATCTTCATGAATTTTGGTCACAATATTTGTCCCAATATTATCTTGTTATCTCAGGTGAACGACTTTGGGCCTTTTAGGCCCTCTTGTTTTTTCATCTTACCATTTGAAGAAAAGATATCATTGACTTTTACTTTTAGAATGTGTTATGCTGCATTTCTTATGTGGCTTGTTCGGGGTATATTGTTTAGCACATGTCGGTCAGTCCGTCAGTCGGTCCGTCCACCAGATAGTTTCCGGATGATAACTCAAGAACGTTTAGGCATAGGATCTTGAAACTTCATATGTACATTAATCATGACTGGCAGATGAACCCTATTGATTTTCAGGTCACTAGATAAAGGGGTAAGGTCACAGTGACTAGAATGCTTAGGCCTAGGATCATGAAACCACATAGGTACATTGATCATGATTGGCATTTGAGCCCTATTGATGTTCAGGTCATTAGGTCAAAGGTCAAGGTCACAGTGAGTCAAAACAGTTTAATGATTTCCGGATGATAACTCAAGAACGCTTACGTCTAGGATCATGAAACTTCATAGGTACATAAGGTCACTAGGTCAAAGGACAAGGTCAAAGTGACTTTAAACATTAAAATAGTATCCGGATGATAACTCAAAAATGCTTACGCCTAGGACATTTAAACTTCATAGGTACATTGATCATGACTGTTATATAACCCTTATTGAGTTTTAGGTCACTTGGTCATAGGTCAAGGTCACAGTGACTCATAACAGTAAAAAGGTTTCCTGATGATAACTCAAGAATAGTAAGGTCTTGGATCATGAAACTTCATAGGTAAATTGATCATGACTGGCAGATGATCCCTATTGATTTTCAGGTCACTAGGTTAAAGGTCAAGGTCACAGTGACAAAAAGTGTATTCACACAATGGCTACCACTACAACTGAGAGCCAATATGGGGGGGCATGCATTTTTTATAAAACAGCCCTTGTTTGTCTTATGTTGGTAAATGTTCATCTCTGTCAATTCAAGGTTAAGTTTGAAAGAAGGTCATATTTGGTCCAAACAAGGTCAACAAACCAAATCACAGAAAAGGTTAGTGTACACTCCAGAGATCACATTTTCTTCCAGATCTTCATGAAAATTGGACAGAATGTTATCTCGATGAAATTAAGTTTCAGTTTGAAAGTTGGTAGTTTGTCAAAAACTAGGTCATTAGGTCAAAATATAGAAAACTTTCTTGACCTTTCTACAGGTCACATTATCTTCCTGATTTTCATGAAAATTGCTTACAATGTCATTCTTAATCAAATCAAAGGCTGAATTTGCAAGTTGGTCATGTGCAGGCTAAAGCTAGGATACAACTTAGTCAAATCATACACAAGTTTTTAACACTATAGAAGGAGTTTTGGGTGAGCGATACATGGCTATCTTGTTTTAGAACAGCCTGTAGTAAGAAAGGGAAGGAATTGTATTTGTTTCAAAAGTAACATTTTATTGTTATTTGAAGTAACTGAGCAATTATATGATGTCATAGTTTTGGTTATTTTGCTCACTTGTAATGATGTGACAAGGTGAGCTTTTGTTATCACTCTTTGTCTGTTGTATTTTATCCAAAGTTTATTGTGAACAAATAAGATATAATTTTTAAATGTTTAAATTTGAGTGTCACCTCTTTGCCAGATTCTTATGAAACTAGTCACCTCTATGTCATTTTGGGTTTCATATTCTATCAAAAATTAGGGCACTAGGTCAAATATAAGAAAAGGTCTGTAAAAACTTTAGTGGTCACATTCTCTCTCTGATCCACTTGTAAATTGGTTAGAACATTATTTTAAATGATTTCAAAGTAAAGTTTGAAAGTAGCATATTCAACATTTAGGTCACAAGGTCTAGTCTCATTGATTAACAGGTCACGTTCAAAAGTGGGTCATGTGCTTCCAAGCATTTGATCAATAACTAAAATCATTAAAATCTATGTTAACACTTACATTTTTTACCTGATCTTCATGGCAGTTGATCCGAATGTTCAAATAAATAAAAGTAGGAACTCGGTAACAAGGTTCAACTAGATCGGAGAGACGCAAATAGTTTGTTCATACTCACAATGCCTTTTTTTCTAGATCTTCATGAAAAAATAGTTAACACTACTGGGAAACAATCAGTTTCAGGTAAGCCACATTGTGCTGTTAAAGCTATCTATGTATAGTATAGATTGTTACAAAACCTTGTTAATCAATAAAAATAAATGAAAAAAATGGCTTTCTAAAAGTTGTAGTCTTGGATGATATATTCCTCAACTTATAATCTACGACAATCTTCTGAGAAGAAAAACAAAATGTGTCTATTATTATACCCCAACATACTGTGATTGGGGACTAGCACAGGAATTCTCAATTATGTTCCTCGAAAAATAATGGGTTAGCATATTGTTGCTGTTTTATCCAGTTGTCTGGACCATTACTCCCAAAAGAATTGTAAGTTCAAATATAAGATATTTAGGTAAATAAATCTCATTTAAGGGAGTGCAGTGTCCAAGAACGAAAACGATTGCACCACAACCATTAACTATTAACCTGCGGATAAATGACAAGCAATACAAATTACACAATTGCAGTGATTAACTTAAATGGATGCTTATTTAGTTTATGCTTTCCGGTGATTTAAACAGAAATATCAGTGAAATAAACTGGTATTTCACTGTTTTAAACAGTGAAAAATAACAGTGAAAATATCGATATTTTTCGCTGTTTTTTCTGGGAAAATCGATATTCCACCGAATCCAACAAATATCCTCTATACATGTATATCCATCCTCTTCAAAAGCATCGTCAAACCAGTACTTTCAGTACTTTGATTTAATAATACCCGTGGTTTAGATATGTTTGTTTTGTGTAAAGTGTCTGCGCCAGGTAGCTGTGGTAATGAGTCATAAATCTTAAATAGTGTCACTTTCAGTAACAAAAGTGGCAGTTTTTTTATGAATTGCCAATGAATAATACATAATGAAATAGAGAAGGCGTAACTTTAAATAATTAACAGCAGTGGCGGTGAATAACCTTAAATGTAAAACAGCAAAGGATGTATTGCGTAATTTCGTAGTGGGAATGATGTTTTTCTGTAACATTCATTTACTGGTGCAAAAAAAATACGCAATTTCTTTATTTATTTTCATGACATTATGTCTGATATAAGCTTTGATTCATTTGTACATTATTAAAAGGGTGTTTACTTCTAGACATGATATAATTAAGGATTAAATTATTTTGCAATGTGTTTAGTTGATGCAAAACAAATCCCTTGGTTGCAAATTAAGCAAGAAAACAGCAGACTTTAAAAGGCATACGTGACCCAAAAAATGATTTCAAACTCTAAACATTTAAAAACAATCTTTAAACGACGTTATAAAGAAATCCACATTTGTAAATAATACAATAAACAATAAAATATTTGAAAAACAACAACAACAACAATACAGCTTAAAAGCAAAAACCAGGCCAACAAAATAGAGCACAGAGCGAAAAAACGGATATCCAATGGAATACTAAATCAACTGCTCTATACACGCTTGCATCATAGTACAGGTAAACAATAGGTGGACATCAGGCTCAGAATGAAGTTGCAGAAAATATGTGTAAATATGAAAACGGCCTAACGAACACAATCAAAATTTAAATTAATTGTTTCAAAGTGCATGCCCTTTTGCCCCGCTCATCTCGTCAAATATTTGACCCAGATTCAATATTGGTCTTGATATTGTCTCAACACACGTTCGAACTACGTTTTATATAGATTTAGCAACACATGTGTTATTCAGAGTGTACTATGTTTTGTTTTATTAATTAGATTTTGGCCTCGCGTGACCCAATTAAAAATGTAGGGAAATGTACTTCAATATTGATATATGTATTTGGCTTCCAGATTAATAACAACGTTTTTATAACATTTATTCTCATGACCAAGTTTTTGGATGCAATTGACACCGATTTAAACAGGACCTTGTTATTATCGAAAATGAACATTCTGACAATGTCCATCAATATTTAGTCATAATTTGATCTTGTGACCTATTGTTGACGACGTGCTCTTGGTTATTTATTGTGGTCAGTAAATTTCCAGCCTTCGTTTTACACACACACACATCTGACAAAAAAAAGGCACTCAAAGGAAAAAGGAATACTTTACATAAATCCAATTTAACAACTTCAAAAACACAATTGAAACCTTTTTCTTATAGGTCAATCGCATAAAATAAGGTTTACTGAGACAAGTCCAATATTAAGAACTCATACTTACACTGATTGAGCTCGATCGCTAGCCTTAAACCACATTTACTACCCCAGTGCGATCTTGAATGTAACAAATAAAAGTACAACAAATGCAAAATACCTCATCCGTATGGCCTTTCAGGGTCTGTACGGGTCGCTCGGTGTGCACGTCCCTCACTTTTAGTGTGTCGTTAGCAGAACCGGTTACCAGGTACGGGCCGTCTTCCGAAAGCGCAACGCACCTCTCTCGTGTGCGCATGCGCACCGCCTATTCCGAGGAGCTGCTGGCTTGTCTGGACTTTACGAATGCCCCAAATGACTAGGTCACCGTTATGCAGGATCGTCACGGCTTCGTCGTTTGGTAATATGGCGGTGGATTCCAGATTTGCGTCTAATTTCAACATGACGGGTTCACTAATGTTGTAGCTGGTTAAAGTCATGTCAAAGGTCATGAACTTGGCGTTCTTGTCAAATGAATCGGTGAAACCAGCCACGATGTACCGGTCGTTTTTGGATTTGTTAAGATATGAAATATAACCATTATTGCCAACCGGTGCGTCGTATCGCATCTACTTGATCATTTGATTACCCGTCACGTCACACGCGATAATTTACATGGCGTCACCGAATTGGTCCGTACTTCCAAATATCACTTTGTCGCTTTCGCTCATGGGGCAGAACGCCAAACAGTATTCTTCCTCCGCCATGGATAACGGTCTCCCGGTCATAAAGTCCCAGATCTGGATGTTAAAAAAATTCAAATGAACAAATTATAAATGAATAATCGTTATATTACATACACAACCATCATCCCAGACATAGCACAATGGCATACACGTATTATAAAGCCTACTAAACAAACAACTACCACACCGCCACCTCATTTTGCCTATTTACCCTCTAGCACGAGCCAAAGTACTTCCAAACCTTGTAGCAGCACAAATTCGTATTTAAACCATCATATAAACATTAAGGTCATAAAACTGTTGACGTTTTTACCAGATCATTCCAGTAGACAAAGAGGAATTTACAACATGAGCAATAGAGGATTATATATTTTATGGCGTCAAAAACAAAGAGCCATAATTAAATAAAACAATTTTTGATTTTATTTTGTCATAAAGCAAACAAAAGCCACATCACTTAGACTTACTACCTAATATTCGGACATCACTGTTAAACATTTCATGGAAGAAAACGTCAGCGATCATGTAAATGAAAACATTTGACATCGCCAAATGCTTGCCAAGACAATCACGTTCATAGGTGGCTACCGATTGTGTGCACAGATAATACACGTTCTGAAGTGGCTACCGGTTGTGTGTGCACAGTTAATATACGTTCAGAAGGGGCTACCGGTTGTGTGTACAGTTAATACACGTTCTGAAGGGGCTATCGGTTGTGTGCACAGTTAATACACGTTCAGAAGGGGCTACCGGTTTTGTGCACAGTTAATACCCGTTCAGAAGGGGCTACCGGTTTTGTGCACAGTTAATACATGTTCAGAAGGGGCTATCGGTTGTGTGCACAGTTAATAAACGTTCAGAAGGAGCAACCGGTTTTGTGCACAGTTAATACACGTTCAGAAGGTGCTACCGGTTGTGTGCATAGTTAATACACGTTCAGAATGGGCTACCGGTTGTGTGCACAGTTAATATACGTTCAGAAGGGGCTACCGGTTGTGTGCACAGTTAATACACGTCCAGAAGGGGCTACCGGTTGTGCGCACAGTTAATACACGTTCAGAAGGGGCTACCGATTTTGTGCACAGTTAATACACGTTCAGAAGGGGCTACCGGTTGTGTGCACAGTTTATACACGTTCATAGATGGCTACCTGTTTTGTGCAACCGTAACACACGTTCATATGTGGCTACCGGTTTGTGCACAGTTAATACACGTTCAGAATGGGCTACCGGTTTTGTGCACAGTTAATACACGTCCAGAAGGGGATACCGGTCATATTACAGTTAATACACGTTCAGAAGGTGCTACCGGTTGTGTGCACTTTTAATACACGTTCAAAAGAGGCTACCGGTTGTGTGCACAGTTAATACACGTTCAGAAGGGGCTACCTGTTTTTGAACAGTTAACACACGTTCAGAGATGGGTACCGGTTGTGGACACAGTTTATACACGTTCAGAAGGGGCTACCGGTTGTGTGCACAGTTAATACACGTTCAGAAGGGGCTACCGGTTGTGTGCACAGTTAATACACGTTCAGAAGGGGCTGTCGGTTTTGTGCATAGTTAATACACGTTCAGAGGTGTCTACCGGTTGTGTGCACCGGTAATAAGCATTATAAGTGGTTACTGGTCAAGTGTTCCGATAATAAACGTGTTTTATAAAGTGGGTACCGCTTCAGTGCACCGGTGACACCCCGTGATAGGCAGAGTAGTTACTATTGAAAATTTTAGTATAACTGTAACGCCGCAAGTGATGCGAAGTTCGTTTCAGCTTAACAGACAAATAAATAAAGCACAGTTCAATAGAAATGATCGTACATCCTTAAATGTAATGACTATCGTACATTATTAAATGAAAGATATTAGTTGTGGAAAATATCATCTTAGGCAGAGATGTACATCCTTGTTCAAACGAAGTGATCAAATTATATGCTAAGGATGTACATGTACAAGGAAACATACGACTCCGCAGGCTGTTGCTGTGATAATAGATATTTGTAACTCGAGTGTTATGTCGGTGAAAACCCATCTCTCCGGAACTGATCCGTGTATATTATGATACCGCCCTGCCTTTGTTAGAACTTATTAATCAAGTTCATACATCCGTATTAAGTACACAACCGTCCTACCTTCATGACTTATGGGTGTTTGATATGTCTTTATTTTTACATCCGTATTAAGTACACAACCGTCCTACCTTCATGACTTTTTTAAATATACCACTTGGGGGTGAATCCCAGTTATATTCTTAATAGCCTTATACCATTCTGTACATTGGAGCTTGACAGGGGAATATATTTGAATTCTACGTTACAAAACAAACGCACGGAATAATCAGGAAATTGGAGGTATTTAGTGTTTGAATACACTTAAGCAATTATGTATCCGTCAGTGTCACTGTTACTCTCTGTTTGCATGTTTATCGCATGCTCATCAGCGTGCTCGACAACGTGTGTATGCATCAAAGATAAGGCGGCCTGTAGAACACCAGACCCAAATGGAATAGTTCTTAGTGAAAATATAAGCGAAGTGGTTTTGCACGATCTTAGTGCATCGTTACTTACAGAGAACACATTTTCTGGAAACAAACAATGGTAAAAGATAGAAACTCTGGAGATATGGGCGGTTGACGGCGAATCTCTCGGAAGTCGTGTTTTCACAGGACTGTCCGGTCTTACCTACCTTGGCTATCACAATGAGTACATGGTCAATAGGGTAAATGATACATTTTATGGCTTGGAAAATCTTAAAGATTTGGACTTTTCCATGAACATTCGTCTTCGGATAAGCACCTTTTCGAGCAGCATGAAATTGGCTTACCTTCCGAAATTGAATAAATTAAGACTTACTGGCATGGCTTCGTTTTACTTCAGCAATTCCGAAGATGCGCAAGACGCTTTTTAGAAAGCATAGCTGGTCGCAACAAAAGGAATATAACGCATCTGGACATGTCTAACGTAAGCATAGGAGTGTTTCATTTTAAAGATATGCTTAACGGACTCTGTGATTCTGTCCGTGAGATTTTTTTGAGAAATACTTCATTTCAATACGTTCGCGGATTTGAGGACATCAGAGAGCCCTGTAGCAGTTTGAAGTTAATTGACATCAGTGATTCGAAACTTACCAATGATGTGCGCGATTTAAATATTGCTAAATTACTGTCACTATTTCCATGCGACTTCTCAGCGTTTTTCTTTAACGTGGAAGAGCTGTATATGAACGGCATAGGCAAGTACCTCCGCCATTGCAAGATGACCGCGATGGAAACTTGATGTCATGCCCGTATAGAATTTAAAAAATCGGCCTAGAAAATAATTTGATCAAACAGTTGAACTACACAGTAAAATTTCACAATGACACCCAGAAAACGGTGGAATGGATAAGTCTAGCTAGAAACATTCTCGAATTCATATCCCCTCAGTTTCTATCGCCATCGATAAATCTTCAATATTTAGATTTATCTAGTAACCACCTTCACAAGATGCAAGAACATTACGAAGATCAGTTTGAACTCCTTATAAAAGAAAATACTGAACTTAAAGTTTTAAAATTGAGGAAAAACGGTATTACACGAATCCCATTCAACATGTTTCTAACAAATTCAAAATTACAAGTACTGGATCTTTCTCACAATAATATTTCTTCGCTAGATTTCGACATGGGAAAGTTGGCAAATCTTTCAAGTGTTCAACTTATCTTACAACGCGATATCATCAATAGACGCACAAACAAGGGATACGATAGAAAAAATAAAAACAGCGACAAAGCCGCAAACTCTTCGAATAGATCTGTCCAATATGCCGTACATTTGCTCGTGTGATGATAACCACATGGAAACGATCAAGTGGATTCACAGAAATCTCGACACGTTTATAACAAGTCCCCGAGAAGACTATATGTGTACATTACAAGGTGAACGGTTGAACATTTTCCAAAATGCGTTGGAAAAGACCAATGATTACTGTCGATTGCAAAACTTAAAGCGCAATCTCGCCATTTCTCTCCCAATAGTGTGCGTTTTTGTGCTTATTGGACTCGTTATATTTGTCAAAATCCAAGGTTTTAAACAAAGGCAACGGGAGAGAAAAAATATTCGGTCTCAGATTGAACTGGGAGAGTTACCAAAGAAATTTGTTGCGTTCCTGTCATTTAGCTCGGAAGATGCCGAGTTGGTCGTGGACACCATCTTACCGAGACTGAATTCAGAGCTACGGCGGAAGACAAAGACTGGAACTAGTCGTGTTTTAGTGAGCTCAGGTGATCGCCATTTTAGGCCCGGATATGCGCTTGGTGAGGAGATAATACAGTGTATTTAAGACTCAGCAGTAATTATTCTAGCGGTGTCTAAACAATTCTGCCAAAAGGAATGGTGCAGGAAATAAGTGCAGGAAACTTACGATCAAAGTAAACCAATAGTACTGCTGTTTTTGGAAAGAGTTGAGCCGGACGAGATGGGCAAAGTTCCCTTGAAGTTGTTTAGCAGGTATGCTCATGCGTCGTGGATTTCAGATTCAAATGGCAGTCATATTGAGCCTGACTGGTCTATATTATGTGATGCTCTTTTGGATTTGACTGTAAATAAATCGGACAACAAAACATTGAAATGTCTTGAACTTAATTGGTGTAATAGCTAAAATAATAGTTGTTAGAGCTCTCAATAAAGAAAGACAGGAAACAATAAGAAAATACAAAGCTTTATTTTTTTTCCTTCAATACAGGATTCGATCATGAATATATTTCAAAATTTTATTTGATTTGTTGATTATTCTGGATAAATACACTGTAATGTGTTTAACAATACTCTACTGATTGTGCATGTTATATTAAGGATCGTTAATAACCGATTTGAACTTTACTGTCCATGTTATAGAGGACATGTTAATACAAACGTTTTTATATTGTATGCTTATCCGTACACACACACACACAGTTTTAATTATTAAACAAACAAATACCTTTAGGTAAAATATTTACCTGATTCTACTAACATCTCCAAAAGTACAAAGGCATATATGTTGGTCGGCCAAACCATTTGTTTTCTGTTCAATGTGTATTACTTAACATCGGTTATTTCTAACTTTAATAAATATGTTTAATTGTTTCGGGTTCGTTTGCGAACATATTCTCCCACTAATATACTATGCGTATAGTGATAATACACGTGAAACGATCATAATAATATGTTCAATTCATTTGTATATTCACTAGTGTAGACAAGAAGCTTTGTTGTAATCTTTATTGTGTTGTTGTTGTTGTTGTTGTTTTTGTATATAAGTGTGATGTTTAAAATAAGGGTGTTGAAATTGTGCAAAGTATCGCTCGTTGTGTTAAAATCTTATATGAATGAATTAAATGAATTAATTTATTCCTAAATTGTTCCGTAAACAATTAACATTATACGTATAGAAACAAATTATTTAATTAGTTATTAGTTTTTTCCCCCATAATTTGATGGGAAATAATTAATATCCATGTTTAAGTGACACTTCACATATAGCACAGTGAATTATTTGTTTCATTATTATGCCCCCCTTCGAAGAAAAGAGGGTATATTGTTTTGTACATGTCGGTCGGTCGGTCGGTCCGTCCGTCCGTCGGTCCGTCCACCAGATGGTTTCCGGATGATAACTCAAGAACGCTTACGCCTAGGATCATGAAACTTCATAGGTACATTGATCATGACTGGCAGATGACCCCTATTGATTTTCAGGTAACTAGGTCAAAGATCAAGGTCACGGTGACCCGAAATAATAATAATTTTCGGTCCCGGAAAGACTAAAGCAAGAGGTCAACGCTAATTTCGAATATTTATTAAGCAGTTAGCAGTTTGCATAATAAATGTGAACAATATACATGTATATAGATAAATAAAATGCAACCAAGACATAGAGTCGAACTTTTTTTCTATAAAAATGTATATTCATTTATAAGTATTAATAAGAAGACAGTTTTAAAACCACATGGATATTATAAATGTACAGAAAATATCTGATGTTAATGTTCGGTAAGCTTGATTGGCGTATATGAGTTTTTAAATATGTTTCGGTCCCGGGAAGACTACAGCAAGAGGTCAACGCTTATTTCGAATATTTATGAAGCAGTTAGCAGTTTGCAACAGTTTGCATAATAAATGTGAACACTATGCATGTACATAGATAAATAAAATGTAAACAGGAAACAGAGTCGAAATTTTCTTTCTCTAATAATGGATATTCATTTAAAACTATTAATACGAAGACAGTTTTAATACCACATCGGATATTATAAATGTACAGAAAATAACTGACGTTAATATTAAAGTTTACTACGTACTCTCTTATTTGATGAGAAATAATTAATATCCATGTTTAAGTGACACTTCATATATAGCACAGTGGATTATTTGTTTCATTATTATGCCCCCCTTCGAAGAAGAGGGGGTATATTGTTTTGTACATGTCGGTCGGTCGGTCGGTCCGTCCGTCCGTCGGTCCGTCCACCAGATGGTTTCCGGATGATAACTCAAGAACGCTTACGCCTAGGATCATGAAACTTCATAGGTACATTGATCATGACTGGCAGATGACCACTATTGATTTTCAGGTCACTAGGCCAAAGGTCAAGGTCACAGTGACTCGAAATAGTAAAATGGTTTCCGGATGATAACTCAAGAATGCATAGGCCTTAGATCATGAAACTTTATAGGTACATTGATCATGACAGGCAGATGACCCCTATTGATTTTCAGGTCACTAGGTCAAAGGTCAAGGTCACAGTGACTCGAAACAATAAAATGGTTTCCGGATGATAACTAAAGAACGCTTACGCCTAGGATCATGAAACTTCAAAGGTACATTGATCATAACTGGCAGATGATCCTTATTGATTTTCAGGTTACTAGATCAAAGGTCAAGGTCACAGTGACTCGAAAAAGTTAAATGGTTACCGGATGATAACTCAAGAATGCTTACGCCTATGATCATAAAACTTCATGGGTACATTGATCATGACTGGCAGATGACCCCTAATAATTTTCAGGTCACTAGATCAAAGGTCAAGGTCACAGTGACTTGAAACAGTAAAATTGTGCCCTGATGATAACTCAAGAATAATTAGGCCTAGGATCACGAAACTTTATAGGTACATTGATCATGACTGGCAGATGACCCCTATTGATTTTCGGGTCACTCGGTCAAGGCCACAGTGACAAAAAACGTATTCACACAATGGCTGCCACTACAACTGACAGCCCATATGGGGGGCATGCATGTTTTACAAACAGCCCTTGTTTTATTAACAGCAGTCAGTATCTATATTAAAGTGATATTCAATATATACTATAGTGTATTATTTGTCTCTGTATTTTATTGACAAAAGTCATTATGAATATTAAAGGGAAATATCTTCTGTGATTAATCAGTAAATTCTTTGTTAACTTCTTCTCTTAAATTATTGTCATAACTATTATCATTCATGTCATTGCCCATGTGTATTTTGTTTTTGCAATTGACTAAAAAAGCAATTGAATGCTTAAGTGCTAATATATTTGTGATGTTCATGTAGAGCATGTAGGAGTGATTACTAACATTTCATAACATGCACGCTTACAGGTTGCATAGCGCTTTTTTATTTTTGGTAGCGCGACGTTCTTAATATTTTGTAAATGTATAAAACTGTAAATAATCAGGTCATGCCAGATGGAGTTTAGGCCGCGGATTTTAATATTCAGAGACATTATAACCGGTGCATTTTTTATTAAATGTTATAATACAATCAAGGCAGCGGACCCAAGGCGAAAGGGATATGGTGCGAACTGATTTTTTGTATACAGTTAAACGTAAACTTTTGCTAATCTGATCGATGAACAATATTTCTACCTTGGGGTCAATGTGAAACGCAATGGTCAAAGGTAAACATAAAGCACTTTTTTTGTCAAAATACGGTATAAGCTCGAATAATACTTGATGTGAACTTTTTCTCCCAAACAGCAATTTAGAAAAAAGAAAATATAATAAAATAACACGGCCCTTAATGTTAAGGCATTTATATTTGCTGTGTTTGTATAATATATTATCATATATTGAAATATCTTTAAAGATTTAACAGATATGCTTTAAGCTAAGCCTTACGTCGACATTTCATGCATTTTTTAAGAACGACTACATCGTTAGATGATATTGAAAAATTGTGATCGTCATTTAAAACCGGACCTAAAATTAACTCGTGTACAATAAAAGTTACGTATATAATGTCTATAAGTTGTATTCGTTTAAAGCGCTGCTGGTTTCTCCTTTCATATTCAACACGTTGTAATGTGTGCACTTTGTAAATAGATAGATAGGGTTGCATTCAATACAAGTCTGCGTCTAACAGTTTTTTTCCTTAATCTGACGGGCAATTTCAAATATGGCGGACAAAAAGTTTCTTTAATATTGAAACACAGTTTTAAATTAACCCGCGATACTAACAAGGCAGACCTGTAAATATTTTAAATATTTATATATAAACAATATGTATTGTTATATTGCAATACTCTAACATTTAAAAATGTTGAAAATAATTGTTATAGCAAGCGAAAACATAAACATAAATTAAATGTGTAGGCCCTAGAGTCATGTAGTTCAAACGCTATGATGATTTTTTTAAATCATCGATGAAAAGCGATACACACACTCTATTATTGTACCAATTGCATTGATAATTTATATCAATAAATGAATGTTCATTTTTAAATAAATTTTACATAATGGAGTGTTATTTTTTATATAAGCATTTGCTCATTTTTCCTTATGACGCTGTCGCTGTGATTTTGCTAAACTATGAAGAATCCTTTGTAGCCATTTTATGTCACTATACAAACGCCTATGTGAGCGATATTAAACACAACTAAACCATAAAGAAGAAACCAAAACACCCAGACAGTAAAGCCTGTATCTTATACACAGCAGCATACAAATGGTCTTCACAGAACGTCAATTGCTAACTTGTTGAAATTATCCCTTTATTAAATTACGTTACGACTGGGTTAATCACAGGCCTTTGTTTACTGTATATTAAACTAAAGAACGGGTATCAACGAAGCTTTTGTACATGTGCTTGAAATTAAGTGCAATCGTGAGCGTGAATAGTATCGAACGCAGTGTTCGGTAAGCTCGATTGGCGAACATGAGTTGTTTTAAGTATTTTTCGGTCCCGGGTAAACTACAGCAAGAGGGCAACGCTTTTTTCGAATATTTGTTAAGCAGTTAGCATTTTAAACAGTTTGCAGAATAATTGTGAACAATACATATATATAGTTAAATAAAATGTATACCAAGACATGGAGTCTAATACTTTTTTCTATAAAGATAATGGATATTCATTTATAAGTATTAATAAGAAGACAGTTTTAAAACCACATCGGATAATATAAATGTACAGAAAATAACTGATGTTAATATAAAAGTTTACCACGAGCAAATAAACACCATTTAAAACCGAATGGTGAAAATAGACGTTGAATTCGATTATTAGCTTATATTTTGGATCAATTCATGTAACGGCTAACTATCGCTAATGGATACAAAAGAAATCAACTGGGATATATTATGAATACATTAACAGAAAGCGTGAGGCGCCTATTGACACAATATTGAGAACTAAACCCGTTTATCATTAAAATAACAACACGATACCAAAAAACTTAAACAGTTCCCCATTATCTTAATATTACTGGGAATTCAACGAATTCGAATCTATGTTCAAAGTTACGAAAACATCTTTAATTGTTGCTTTTTTTTCAAGCATACAGAGAATTTAAGTTGCACAAAAAATAACGCTGCGTTTTAAATAATTAACATAACTTCATAAGTTTTAATTGTACTCAACTCATTTTACGGAAAGCATACAATCAAGATCAGTATGGACCTAGAATTAACAACGTGTTTTGTTTCATTTATACAACTGTTAAGACATGAAATCCTGAATTGGAAAATACTGCTGCAAATAACATCAATCAAGCTTTTGTTTAGCCTTTCTAAATTACAGTTTGTATTACATAACAGATGTACTAAAGATCACACAAACAAGCATATTGCTAAATAAGAAGCGTTTGTATTTTATTTTGAGGGACGAACATTTTGTGTTTTTTTTTATCAAAATGGTAAACAATTACCTCATGGTTTTAAACATTAAAAACGTAAATGAATACATGTATGCCCATTTTAGTTAAAAGATTCAAGATTCAAACAACAATTTGTTTGAAAACCGACGCAATCAAATATAATTATGATTTAATTTAACTGTCCCTTGAATATCCGTGCACTTAAAGAGCTGACGATTATCTTCGTGCGCACCACCTGCAACATGATCAACTTCCGGGCGAGGAACTTGTCGCCAAGAGCAACGATGGTGCCCTTGTCACGTGACATGGTGACGTAAAGATGTCCACGCCGCAGTTGAACACGCACATCTCCGTGCCAGAAGCGGATCGTGCCGTCAGCGGAACCGAAAACCACGATCTCGATGTCGCTTGAGATGGCCGTGCACTAAACCTGTGGATGTATTAAATGATCCCAGATTAAATATGATTTGTTCTCCATTTTGGCATACCTACACACTCATATTGCTTCAATTGTCACCTCATATCTACGAACAAGATCCAGTTTGCATCTCAAGCTTGAAAACCAGTATTTAAAAAGGTTATTTTTTAAATAATACCCGTGGTTTAGATATGTTTCTTTGGTGTAAGGTTTCTGCGTTAAGAAGCTTTATTTATGAATAAAAAATATATAATAAGTGTCACGTTCAGTAACAAAAGCGGTAGGTTTTCTTATGAATTGTAAATTAATAATACATATTGAAACGAAGAAGGTGCCACTTTAAATAATAATCAAAGTACTGACAGTACTGGTGTGACGATGCTTTTGAAGAGGATGGATATATAAGCATCCATTTAAGTTAATCTACATCACCACAATTGTGTAATTTTTATTGCTTGTCATTCATCCGCAAGTCAATAGTTTAATGGTCGTGGTGCAATAGTTTTCGTTCTTGGACACTGCACTCTCCTTCAATGAGATTTATTTACCTGAAAGTCGCATATTTGAACCTACAATTATTCTTTTGGGAGTAATGGTCTAGACAACCAATGGATAAAACACAACAATATGCTAACCCATAATTTTTCTAGGAACATAATTAACAATTCAGGATGCGACGCTAAGAGAATTCCTGTGCTAGCCCCGAATAAAATTATGTTGGCGTAAAATAATAGTTAATTTTGTTTTTCTTCTCAGTCATAGATTATAAGCTGAGGAATATATCATCCAACACTACTACTTTTAGAAAGCCATTTTTTTCATTTATTTTTATTGATAAACAAGGTTTTGTAACAAACTATACTATACATATATGGCTTTAACAGCCCAATGTGGCTCACCTGAAACTAATTGTTTCCTGGTGATGTAAACGATTTTTTCATGAAGATCTGGAAAAAAATATGGCATTGTGAGTATGAACAAACTATTTGCTTCGATCCGATCTAGTTGAGCCTTGTTACCGAGTTCCTACTTAATTTATTTGCACATTCTGATGAACTGTCATGAAGATTAGGAAAAAAATGTAAGGTAAGTGTTAACATAGATTTTTAATGATTTTAGTTATTGATCAAAATGCTTGGAAGCACATGACCCACTTTGGAACGTGACCTGTTTATCACTGAGACTAGACCTTGTGACCTAGATTTTGAATATGCCACTTTCAAGCTTGACTTTGAAATCATTTAAAATAATATTGTAACCAATTTACAACTGGATCAGAGAATGTGACCACTAAAGTTTTAACAGACCTTTTCTTATATATCACCAAGTGCCCTATTTTTGACAGATTATGAAACCTAAATGACATAGAGGTGATTAAGTTTCATAAGAATATGGCAAAGACGTGACACCCGAATGTAAACATTGTAAAATTATATCATCGTATGTGTTCACAATAAACTTTGGATAAAATACAACAGACAAAGAGTGATAACAAAAGCTCACCTCGTCACATCGTGACAGGTGAGCAAAATAACCAAAACTATGACATCATAAAATTGCTCAGTAACTTCCAATAACAATAAAATGTCACTCTTGAAACAAATACAATACTTTCCCTTTCTTACTACAGGCTGTTCTAAAACAAGAAAGCCCTGTATCGCTCACCCAAAACTCCTTCTAAAGTATCAAAAACTTGTGTTACAGTATGATTTGACTAAGTTGTAACCTAGCTTTAGCCTGCATATGACCATCTTCCAAACTCAGCTTTTGATTTGATTAAGATGGACATAGTAACCGATTTTCATGAAAATAAGGAAGATAATGTGACCTGTAGAAAGCTAAAGAAATTTTTGTATAATTTGACCTAATGAACTAGTTTTTGACAAACTACCAACTTTCAAACTGAACCTTTATTTCATCGAGATAACATTCCGTCCAATTTTCATGAAGATCTGGAAGAAAATGTGACCTCTGGAATGTTCACCAACCTTTTCTGTGATTTTGTCTGTTTGGACCACATATGACCTACTTTCAAACTTAACCTAGAATTGACTGAGATGAACATTTACCAACATAAGACAAACAAGAACATCGCATAACGGGTGCCACGCTCGGCTGCGAAAGCTTGTCAGAATTATTTGTTTTAGAGGTCACAGTGACCTTGACCTTTGACCTAGTGACCCAACAAGAAATGTGTTCGTCAGAAACACAATGCCCCCTACTGCGCCGCTTTGAAATAAAATTTCTATTTATCATTTGGCATGCATAGAAATCATCTCCCTTTAAAGCGTATTACTTCCCTTGGATTTTGTCCAATCAAACCAGGGGGGGGGTCTGTAGGTCTGTAGACAGTCAAAAATGACCAAGTCAGACATCACTGACAACCAAGGCCTGTGGTTTATCAAAGAGATCATAGCCAGAGGTCATCATGTATCTTTGGACATAAGTCCACTGGTATTTTATGAAAACTAGCATTCACAAATTAGAACAGGTAAGAAATGATAATTATATCATTTAAAAAAAATCACAAATCAATCATTTGAGTTATAAATAATCAAAATAATAAATCTGTACAGTAACTGTGAAAAGAACTTAAATTCTTGGTTAGGAAATATATAATATGAGATTTATAATTATATAAATTACTTCCCTTGAAAAAAATTGTCTCTAACAAATCTCTATTTTTAGTAGCAAATAATTAAAAGCTACTACCGTGACTGTAGATTCACCACTTAAAATGTGCAGCGTCATGAGATACACATGCATGCCAAATATCAAGTTGCTATGTTCAATATTGAATAATCATCTCCCTTTAAAGCTTAGTACTTCCCTTGGATTTGTATTTTTGACCTTAGACCTTGAAGAATGACCTTTACCTTGACCTTTTACCACGATGTGTTTGTCAGAAACACAATGCCGCATACTGCGCCGCTTTGATTTATTTAACGAAAATATTTACGTTGGCAGGTCAGATAATTATGTCCATTGAAAGCTTATTACTTCCCTTGGATTTGTGTTTTCGACCCTAGACCTTGAAGGATGATGTTCACCTTGAAATTTTACCACTCAAAATATGCAGCTCCATGAGATACACATGCATGCCAAATATCAAGTTGCTATCTTCAATATTTAAAAAGTTATTGCCAAAGTAAAGGTTTTAGCACGACGCCTACGGCGGACGGCGGACGACGAGCTGGCTATGACAATAGCTCGGGTTTTCTCCGAAAACAGCCGGGCTAAAAATGAGACCTCTACAGAATAGATGCCACTTTCGGCTGCGGGTGCAATTTTGAATAAACGATTGCTTGTCTTTTTTTATGAGGTCACAGTGACCCTGACCTTTGACCTAGTGACCAAAAATTGGTGTGGCATCTAGAACTCAGCAATGTGCAGCTACATATGAAGTTTCAAGTTGTAGGTTGAAGAACTTTGATTTTAGAGCCGATGTTAAAAACCTTAAATGGTAAGGACAGCTTGCGACAAGCTGGCTATGACAATACCTCGGGTTTTCTCCGAAAAATGGTCGAGCTAAAAATACTTATGTGACCTCTATAGTATAAACAGACATATGTGACCTCTTGAGTATAAACAGACTTTTCCTGTAAGTTTGCGTACCGACCTTAACAGATTTTCTGTATGATTTGACCTAGTGACCTAGTTTTTGACTGCACATAACCCAACTTCATAATTGGACAGGATCCTAGAGACCTAGTTTTTGACCCCAGATGACCCATAAATGAACTTGTCCGAGATTTCGTACTGTTACATCGTGACCAAATTTTATTGACTTTGTGTCAAAATTTTGACCCCTAAGTGTTTACAGTATACAGAAGACAACGCATCATAATGGACAACTGATACAGGGCGATCAAAATAGCTCTCCTTGAGCACTTCGAGCTCAGATGAGCAAAAAAATATATAGGTACATTTTACTTCATAACAATGGAAGTACTATAGGATAAAAATGGCACAAAATGCTCTTATTTTCACAGTCTTAAAATAAGACTAAGGCTTATAAATCAGACTGATATGCCACTTGATAGTAAGTGTAGTCTATCATACTGTTATCACAAAAATGACTAGATGTTAAATATTGTAAATATTATATTTCTGAAAGTGGCATGTCTCATATAATTCTCTAAATAAAGACTTCAAAATGGCCATCATTGAATGGAAATTAAATAAGCATCTGCTCCTGGAATCTCATATTGTTGACATGGACCAATGTGAATGCATCATATGTAAATAAGGATAAATGGGCAAATATATGCGCAAAATATCTCTTTACCGGGGGCATAATGCATGATAAAGGAAGCAATTAGTTTGTAGGCATGACTTGGTCCTGACAGAAGGTAGAACTTTTTATACAAAAAACGTAGGTTTTACAAGGAAACTGAAACAATACCCTGAATACTGTTATATACAGCTGATCCACTTCTACATTAGGGATGTTTGTAAAACATGCATGCTCCCCATATGGGCTGTCAGTTGTAGGGGCAGCCATTGTGTGAATACGTTTTATGTCAATGTGACCTTGACCTTTGACCTGAAAATCTATAGGGGTCATCTGCCAGTCATGATGAACGATGCAATGTACCTTTGAAGTTTCATGATCCTAGGCCTAAGTATTCTTGAGTTATCACCCGGAAACCATTTTGTTGTTTCGAGTCATTGTGACCTTGACCTTTGACCTAGTGACCTGAAAATCAATAGGGGTCATCTGCCAGCCATGATCAATGTACCTATGAAGTTTCATGATCCTAGGTCTAAGCATTCTTGAGTATTATCCGGAAACCATTTCGACTGTTTCGAGTCACCATGTCCTTGACCTTTGACCTATTTGCCTGAAAATTAATAGGGGTCATCTGCAAGTCATGATCAATTTACCTGTGAAGTTCCATGATCCTAGGCGTAAGCATTCTTGAATTATCATTCGGAAACCATTTTACTATTTAGAGTAACCATGACCTTGACCTTTGACCTATTGACCTGAAAATCAATAGGGGTCATCTAACAGTCATGATCAATGTACCTATGAAGTTTCATGATCATAGGCCTAAGCATTCTTGAGTCTCTTTTATGTTTTAACAGAAAATCTAGTTTAAGCCGAAAGTGTCGTTCCTGATAAGCCTGTTCAGACAGCACAGGCTTATCCGGGACGACAATTTACGCACATGCATTATACCCAGTTTTCTCAGAACAAGACACAAATAAACAAAAAATCTGCAATATGACTAGATTAAAGATGAACATTGTTAACGAATTCTTGAATCAAAATTCAAAATGTACACAATACTGAAAGTAAACACATATTAAATCTAAGTGTTCAGATTATCACATCAATAAATTGAATTGTTACAAAGTCATTCTGTCCCCCCGGGTGCTTCTGAAGCACTCAAAGTTGGTTTAGCTTTAACCTTTTTAACTTTAAGGTTCTTCGTAAGGAAGACAAGTTTATCTACATTTTCTGGCAACAGACAAGCCCTTCAGACCGATACAAGGTATCCTGTAGTAGAAAATACTCTTTCACTAGCCACAGATGTTCCTTGGATGATCAACTATGAACAGGCAACTCTAGCTAGAATAGGATATTTGTCAGACCTTGCCCCCTACCAGTCTATTGGATTCCCTTTCAGTTTCGCCCTTGATTCTTTCAGATAACAGTTCAGCTCTAATTTAACTTTATCAGCAGCAGAAGACTCTTCTTTAGTAATGAACACATCAAACAAACGTCCTAGAGCACTTGTTGGTTTTTTGTCATTATCTGCCTCTGGGGTGTCTTCAACAACAATAGCTGGCTCTTGCTCCTTGTAGTTGTTGTTGTCATCAGATTGCTCCTCATCATTCAGGACGTTCAACTGAGGGGGCTGGTCACTGTCATCAGCTGTGGCCTTAGCTTCCTCCTGTGTGACAGCTGTTTGTCTCATCTGAAATAAATAAAATTTACAACAAATTTTACATTCTGATGATTTTATGCCACATAATCCTTATGTGCTAATGTGTAAATCTGTTATCTCTGTGATACATATGTTTTATATCAAAAGGCTCTAATTTCTCATTAGTTGAATCTATATAGAATTATTACATACATTTCCTTATTACATCAGTTGTGTTTTAATGAATAAATGTTTTATTTCTTTTTCAGCTTTTATATGCATGTTGAACTATTTTCCTATGTAATACAAAGTTGGTTGTTAAAAGCTTTAACCAGCCTATGTTTATTGTTAAAAGACTTGCCAACACAAACATATTGAATTGCATTGGTTTTGAGCTTTACATAGTTAAATAAAATAAGCTTATATCCTTAGTTCCTTACAATATTAACCTGATCCATGACCCTTAAGAATAAAAAATAATGATAAAGTGTTCATAATTCCAGTAAATTTAAACAGATGTTAAACAAATACATTCAGCTTTTCTATTTTCATAAATTAAGGGATCAGGTAATACTGTAAGGCAATATTATAGGAGTTTACAAATTATATTGCAAATTATAAATACAAAGGAAGATTACCAATCCCATCCGAAGAGCAATGGTAGACATTTTGTTTTTGATGGCTGCCAGCGCATCAGTTATGTTCTGATCAGTGATGAACTGGATATCCCTGAATCTTGGGTCAACAAGGCTGCACTCTACCAGAAATAATTCTACTTCATTGTACCTTAAAATAATAAAATAAATTTAAATTTGAATTTATAAAAAACATGTTGCGAACTATGTCAAGGTTCTAAAATAAGACTCTTAAATATGTAATAGTAATACTAGTTAATAGTAGTTATAATCGGATAAATTTTCGACCATAATACTACAATGTTTGGAAAGTAAATAATTCAGTCATTTGCTTGATTCAGAAATATGCTCAAACTGTGCAGTGAAACACACTGCCTTCATTTCAACCGATTAAAAAACTAAGTCAAGTTAAAAATTACCGTGTTTGCAGATCATGGCTGCGAGCATGGCAGCCTTGACTCTTGAGATGGTTTCACTGTCCAAATCATGCGCTGTCACATGCAGAGTCAGCAGCTTCTTGTAGTTGAATATAAGAGAGACTGTCAGATACTTCTCACCACACAGAACTGTTGCAGCTGTCTTGAATGGCTCAAGGAGCTAAATTATAAAATTAATTTTTGAGAAATAAAAATAGGAAAGTTAAAATATATACCTTGTTGGCAGTCTTTAGGTAGGATAATAATTATGTTATTAATTTATTTTCATTTTTAATAATAATAAAACTCTTAATAAAAAATACTAGTAATCAAAATGGCAAATGGAGGCACACTGATAAAGTACTTAGGCATTCATCAAATATATAACTATAAAATAGATTCATGAATACCTTAATCAGCTGATCTATAAACTCCCCATCATCTTCAGTAAGCGGGGGTTCCTTGATTTTCAGGTCACGCAATTTCATAGTGGCATCCACAGCAGTTCTCTGGCCAGCGAATCTATAATATGTAAAAAAATGTAAATTAAAAGATATTCAGGACGAGAACAACTCTTCACAAGTGAAGGAACCATAAAGAAACTTCTTCTCAACTATTTCAATTATTTTCTTGTACCTAAAACAATCAATTTATGTGCAACATATAAATGTTGAGTCAGTTGTCGCCACTATAACTCTTAATTACTAAAATTCATGTTTTATTTGATAGAAAAGGTAAAACAAAGCAAACCAAAGTGCTTCCTGACAGACATTTAGGTTAAATATAAAATTCATTTAATAAAAATCTGAAGAACATGATATAAATATTATGTACTTTTTGTAATATTTGATAACTAATACTTATTTTTGTGATTTACCTTGATATCATTTTGAGACTTTATCATCTTGCCTACCTTTCTAACATGTCAAAGGTGCTATTCCATCGTGTGTCGACATCTTGAATGAGCCGGAGGGGTTTCATTCCAAGGGCTGTGGCTATAGCAGCGAGCCGTGCTGCTGCGGTACTGCTTCGATGGAAGAATCCTACAATCCGCCTTACTTTTTTCAACAAATTGGAAACAGTTTCATTTTTGAGCCCCTTGTGAACTGTCAAATTAAAGACGTGAGCAAGACAACGCACATGCTGCAAACCACACATTTGTACTGCATTAACAATTTTGGCTGCATTGTCTGTTGTGATGGCAGGATTTTGACCTTTTTTACTAGGTTCCACTCTACTATAGCCGAGTTAAGAACAGCACTCAAGTTTTCAGCTGTGTGACTTACATCTAGGTGTCTTGTTTGCAGAACAAAACTTTTCATTTCATAATCTTTTGAAACTGTATGGGCAGTTATTGTGACATAGCTTTGTGTAGCCCGGCTAGTCCAACCGTCAGTAGTTAAGCTAACTGCTTCTTCATCCTGGATTTCAGCCATCATTTCTTGTCTCACTTCACTGTACAAGTTAGGAATCATGGTTTCTGCAAAGTATTTCTTGCTAGGAATAGGGTATTTGGGGTCGATACATGCAATCATATGACAAAATCCAGGGTCGTCAACAATACTAAATGCCATGAAAACAGCTCGCGAAATCTTTGTATAGATCCCAGATTTAACACTGTACTGCTCAGTAGTTGAAGCAAGTCTAACAAAATCTGTTATTTTCATTTGTGTTTTTTGTTTCTTGGATTTGGAGGGAGATGAGTAAGTTGCTTTGCTTGATGACGCCTCATTATCTTTACGTTTGCCGTTGTCATGCTTGTCAGATTTTAGTATGTTAAGTGACCCGAATCGACGCTGCCCTAATGCGACGCATTTTTTGTTTTGCCTCTGTTTGATACATAAGCGAGTCGCTGCGAAATCCGTTGACGTCATACAATAGCACATGGTACTCTACGCACAATTTACTATAGTTATTGTGTGTTATGTGGAAAATAGCGGGTTAAAAGGTAAGATATGGTTGATCGGTTTGCAATTGATGGATTTTTATGTATTTTACTTAATGCAAAACTTTTGAACACTTTACACCCAATTGTCTTTGTTAATAAGACCGTGGGATAATTCATCGGTTTCGTCTGCAAAAGTTCACTATTTCATTCATAAGTCACGTGACTGCCATTTGACAAAACATCGTATAAATAGATTTATTTTCACTATGAAAAAGGTGTACGCGTAAACTTTGATTTGAAGTCCGGATATGTTTTTGGTTATGCTGTAATACAATTTTAACTATATGTAGAAAGTGCTTATGTTGGTAATTGCATAATATGTTTATTACTAATTTTCATTTAATTAATTATAAGTGCAGGTTCCACAAAAGAAGTACAGGTTATATTCACATATCTTCCATAAACACAGCTTATGACAGGGTCGCTGACACAGGCCCCTATTAAAACCACTGCCAGACAGTATGGCATCACACAATTAAAAATCTTAATTGATTTAATTAATTTCAGTTTCATATTACTTTTACAGCAATTATAAATTTAAGTACAAAAACCATGAGTTAATATTTTATTCATTCAGTCTCCACATGAGTGATATTTACATTGAAATCATGTAACCAATCAGATGCGTCGTTTTAGGGCACTCTCAACAGATATGGCCGCCGTTACATAGACATTGGTCATTTCGTTTTTAAACGAATTTTTGTTGATAACGCAATCAATTGAATTTAAAATGTGTAAATAAAAGGTACATGTGTAATGAAATAACAAAATTACTTACATAGATCCCTATATTGAGCAACAACACTTCAACAAACTGCTTGTATGAGTCGAAACTGGGCACTCGAGAATAAGTGTGGAAGTCTCGTTTCTATGTGTTTGTTTAAATTAGAGGTTGTTCCTGTTCTGTAAACCAGTGAAACCCTACAAACTTTACAAATGGCATTTGCCTTATCAAGATCCGTTGAATTGCTTTGCTAAAAAAAACGAAATACTTCCAAACGGAAGACTTCAATTGCTTCGGAGCATCGTGGATTGTTTTCTGCACAAATGATACGCCACTAGACTGTGTTTGACCATAATTTTGTCAAAAAGTAGCGATAATCATGATGAACTACATACCAGTCAGCCTTTAAACAAAAAGAAACAATTTAAAGAAAAGTATTAAGGCGAAAGACACAATTACCGCAAAGGAAAGGTTAAACTCAACTAAGATCCGGATTCGAAACCGATTTTACCAATTACGATTAGATCCGCGAATCCTCGTTTGGATCCGTGAATCTCGGATATTTCGGATATCCGGTGATGCACTACTATCAAGTTTCATGATCTAAACCGTAAGCATTCTTGAGTTATTATCCGGAAACCATTTTACTATTTTAGAGTCACTCTGACCTTGACCTTTGACCTAGTGACCTGAAAATCAATAGGGGTCATCTGCCGGTCATGATCAATCTACCTATGAAGTTTCATGATCCAAGGCCTAAGCGTTCTTGAGTTATCATTCGGAAACCATTTAACTATTTCGAGTCACTGTGACCTTGACCTTTGACCTAGTGAACTGAAAATCAATTAGGGTCATCTGCCGGTCATGATCAATCTACCTATGAAGTTTCATGAGCCTAGGCTTAAGCGGTCTTGAATCATCATCCGGAAACCATTTTACTATTTCAAGTCACTGTGACCTTGACCTTTGATCTAGTGACCTGAAAATCAATAGGGGTCATCTGCCAGCCATGATCAATCTATCTATGAAGTTTCATGATCCTAGGCCTAAGCTTTCTTGAGTTATCATCCGGAAACATTCTGGTGGAAAGACCGACCGACCGACCGACATGAGCACAACAATTTACACCCTCTTCTTCAAAGGGGGAGGGGGGGGGGCATACAAGTTTATGAAAATCAAGCAAGTCAGGGAATTTTTTTCAAATGACTGTGAAAGTGAAATTTCCATGTGAAAATGATTTCAATTTTTTTTCTTAAGTACTTTATTCAACCATTGCATATAATGAACTGTTCTGCATATAATTTGCCATTTTGAAAGGAGATAACCAGGGTGACAGAGAAAAGGGATATACATTTGAGATCTGGTCAGGGCTCCATATAAAAGTGGTTATATTTAAAAATGTTTAAATACCGCTTGACTTAGGTTCTTAATTCATCTAGTATGAACATTTGAACTATATCTTTTTAACACTAACAAATAATATTTGATGTACAAATTTAATCTACCAATGTGACAGATACTACTTAACATATACATGTATTTGACTGTATTGAATGGAGTAACTAGCTTACATATCCATTTGAAAAAGAGATCAGGAGATGAAATATTCATTGCCTGAAGCACCGACCCTGGAGCTATGTTTATATATCTTTAAACACACTGATTAAAGAAGTAAAACAATACATTGATAAAACAGAGGGAAAATCATCCCCTCTAAACAATATGATACATAATTATGTATTATATTTTTTATCTGGATCTGGATAGGTACACAGCAGGATATTTAGGGGTGCGCGCTGCGGGAGAGATATGGGAGTGACTTATATTTTGGATTTCATTTAATTCACTGAAATTCATCACTGAAGTTACCGTATGATCTCATTTGATGTAGATGTACATGATTGTATCAAGCAACATATATTAAATTATTATCAGTATTAATTCACTGTCATGATTTCAGTATCATTTTAATGATTTCAGTCTAGTCTATCAGTATCATTCATATGCATCAATTTTGTAAATATCAATATAAGTACATTGTATACTAGATGCAAACATATTTGAAATAATACAGTTTGATATACTGTATATAATGTAACTACACATCCAAGCAGTGAGTTCATCAAACCATTGCAATCGAAACAGCTGATGTGCCAAGGCACCAGCAGAAAAGTCGAACGCCTTCTGACTTAGTGCATTTTACTATTTATAACATCTACATTAGTTACAGATACATGTTTACATTTGTATGTGTTTGGAAAAATGTATAATCTTAAATGACATCTTCTGACAATGCATTTCCTAGATTACAAAATCAAGGCCCTGGTCTGACACATTGGTACGTTAACGTTAAACTGTTACCAGGCTTCTGAATTTAATTTTTATTGAACTATGCAAGGAAATCTTATTTGGGGTGTAGCCTATCGTTTGCTCCACGCACAACTATCGTAACTCCACTTTTTTCAGAAAATGACTTTTCTGAATTGTTCATAGTATTTAAATGTTCTACATATACTGTAACATTACTAGCACTATATTTCCAATCTTTATCGTTGAAATGGTGATAGTGCAGAAATATCGTAACTCAAAACTAGCTTTTTTTTCCCAACAAGACTATCGTTACTTGAGTTACGATAGTTTTGCATACAAAAATGCATCACATTATGATAATTATTTCATGCAAAACTATCGTAACTTGAGTTTTCAGGGCAAATTTTACATTGAAATTTGTTAAAACTTAGTACTTGGAATGTTTTTATTTTATTTTAAGCATGGTTATAGTTAAGGTTTCCCACATTAGTAAAAAAAGTGCATTTTATATCCTTTTGTTGATTTTTTTCTGTTTTCTGTTCAGCACATCATTGCAACTTAGATTCTACATCCATCATTATTGTTGATAATGTGTTTTTTTGCCTAGACCTTAACCATGTTTTCTCCTTGAGCTTTTCTTAGAGCCATTAAAATGTTGGAGAGATTTCCTGCCAGTAGGCCAAAATTGCCAAAATTGAATAACTGAATATTTCCAATTTTTAACAAATACCTAAACTACCGGTAAGCGAAATAAACAACTTTATAATTTATAATGTCTTCAAAAGAGTTAAATAATAAAGTGAAAAACTGTTTGAAAATCTTTGTTGTGTAGTAATTAGAATAAAGGATATAGCAATTTGGGAAATCTACTTTTTCTGTAGATTTTTTCATTCACCATGTAGACACATTTTTAGTTTTACAGCTCATATGAGTAAATGTGTCGGTATGGGTTTTTAGCTTAGTGTAAATTAGGGTTATATTGTAGAAATGTCAACATCGAAGCATAATTTAGTTTTATTGCCAGTTTACAAAACAAAAGAAAAGGTATTAAATACAATATATTAATTTGCAAATTAAAATCCGCATTAAAATAACAAGGAAAATGCAACATAAAGATTCTTAAGCGATGTATTATGTTGATAGGCCAACACTGTCATACATCTTTGACAAGATTGTTACCTAGGTTTGTACCCATTGAAATGTATGTGGATTTAAGGATTCAGAGAATTTTTAGGAAAAACATCAGCCATATAAATTATTACCGGTACTATTAAAAAACGATTGTTTTCAACTATGGAAAATTAATTTAAGGGGCCTTTTCACAGATTTTGGCATGTATAAAAGTTTGTCATTAAATGCTTTATATTGATAAATGTAAACATTGGATCTAAAAATCTCTAGCAAAAAAGAAGAATATAATTGAATTAAGAAAAAACAGGTAACACTTAACAGGGCTCAAACCACTGACCCCTTGAAATTCAAATGCAAAGGCAGACAAGGGGATAGGGAAGCGAACATAATGGGTAGTCCAAGGAAAACTAAGGTTGTGGTCGTTAGGAACAGTGAACATGAGGTCAGTAGATAATGGCATAGTTAATTTGAGGTACATAGACAGGCAATAGAATATTAAAGTTGATGTCAGTAGTTTGGTGAATAAATATAGGATCTGGCACGAGTTGTCATATCATACCATATTTGATTAAACGAGTTCAGGAATTTTGTTAGTAAGCGAGCCTTTGGCGAGCTTACTAACGAATTTCCTGGACTAGTTTAATAAAATATGGTATGATTTAACAACGAGTGTCAGATCTTTTTTATCACATGCTTTTAAATGAGCAAATAAAATAAAGATTTACGCAAACATAAATGATAAATCCCGAATGTTGTTTACATTTCGTGACGTCATTTGACGCATTGCAGCAAAATAACAAAATGCGATTGGTCAATAAACGAAAACTAAGCCAATGAAAACGTTTTAAAATGTTGTATTACACATGTGTAATATAAAAAAATATGTAATGGTTGTATTACATGAGAAACAGGGTATAGCATGTGATAAAGGGATATAAGTTGGTGATGGGGAATAGTGAGGTGCATATAGAAAGGGATACGAAGAGTATTGTTGAGGTTGGTAGTCTAGGGAATAGTAAGGCGAGAAGTCTAGGGAATAGTGAAATTGTGGTCATTAGAATAAGGAATATTGAGGCAGCTATTTAAAAGAAAAAAGAAGTTGAGGTTGATAGTCAATGGAATTGATAATTGTCAACAGAATAGTGGAGTTGAGGTCAAAAGTTAAGTGAGGCAACTAATGTATAGAATACTAGTAGTATAGTTGAGGTCAGTTATCTTGGGAACAGTGAAGTTGAGGTCAGTTGTTTAGGGAACAGTGAAGTTGAGGTCAGTTGACTAGGAAAAAGTGAAGTTAAGGTCAGTTGTCTAGGGAATAGTGAAGTTGAGGTCAGTTGTCTAGTGAAAAGTGAAGTTGGGGTCAGTTGTCTAGGGATTAGTGAAGTTGATGTTAGTTGTCTATGGAATATGAAGTTGAGGTCAGTTGTATAGGGAATAGTGAAGTTGAGGTCAGTTGTATAGGGAATAGTCAAATTAGGGTCAGTTGTTTAGGGAATAGGGAGGCAGCTTGTCAATGGAATATTGATGTTGGAGTTAGTTGCCTAGGGAATAGTGAAGTTGAGGTCAGTTGTCTAGCGTATAATCAAGTTGAGATCAGTAATCTAAGCAATGGTGAGAAAAATAGACAAAATAGGTTGATAGTCGAGGAAAGGTGTGTCATGTTTTCTAAGGAATAGTAAAGTTGAATAGACTTCCCTGGAAAACTTCTATGACTGTAAGGCATGTTTATAAAATACATTTGTATATTTAACAAAGCGGGAAAAGGTACATTGATTTCGATTTAAAGGGACCTTTTCACAGATATAGGCATGTATTGAAGTTTTTCTTAAATGCTTTATATTGATAAATGTAAACATTGGATCTTAAAAGCTCCAGTAAAAAAAGACAAGAATACAATCAAAGAAAGAAAGAAACAAGTAACCCTCTACTGGGCTCGAACCACGTCTGACCCCTGGAGTAAAAATCTATCAGACTAAAAGTCTATTGCTAAGACCACTTGGCTATCCGTGCTTACACAATGAGTGATGTATTTTATACTAAATATTAGCAATCTTCGTATCATGACAAAATATAACGACAGCAACAGAACTCTCCAAATTATTCAATCGTTTTGTGTTGCAACGCTTTATAATTTTCAGGTTTTTAAAGAAGTCGAAAGATGCATGGATATTTTAGAGCATGATAAATGTTCAGTATTACTGTTTCCTCACAAATATCATAATTACAATGAAAGTTTGCGAATCTAAAACAATTTTATTTAATTATGTCAATTTACCGCAACGTGAAAAGGCCATTTTAAACCATAAACATGGACATCAGTTATCCAAATCAATTTAAGTATCAGTTTTGTTATGAAAGTGAGGAATTTACTGTAACTATATGTACCTTTACACAATAAAGAGACATACCAAGACCCAGCACAATATTCTAATGAGGGATAATTTGATTACTTTAAGCAAGTAAAAATAGAGACACCATAGGTCTTTGTGCAGACTACCTTTTTAAAAGGGTGCGCCATTGATTTTTTCTACTTATGCCTCATCAGTAGGGTAACAGTCTCTTCATATACAGGTGTTAACTGGCCATTTGATAATTTTCATATTTGTATTTGATTTAATGACCGTCTCTGATAATTTCTTAAAACGCTGTCACTTTGGATTACACTCCAATTCCAATCCATCAAAAATTTAGTTAAATTTACAATATAAAGAAGTGAAACTCCAGCTGCTGGAGCAGTATTGAATTTTCATTAAAAACAATTAGTTGGTCCTTTATTTAAGGCAAGTGACCGATTGCCCAAACAGTACAAAACAGCACAATACAGCACAATACAAACCAACATAAACACAAAATATGAATAAAGCTGGGGTCACCGCCTTGGAACGGTCAATGCAAAGCATTGGGGGTTTAAACCTGGTTATAGAGCGCTCAACCTCACACTTGGTCCAGCAATATTCAAAATACATTTAAGTGTAAATAAAATTTAACGTCATAGCATTGTAACTCAAATTAAACAATAATAAAAGGGAATTAAAACGCATTCAATTTAATTACTATTTAATTACTCAATTGCATTGAAGATACAAGAGTAACAGAATTACAACTTTTTGACGAACGATCAAATAAAACTATTAACAATTGTCAACTACATTCCTTCTTTATAGAAAAGATTTGAGAATATAGAATCATATAGTTAATATCTCAGATAATCATCGCGCAAATAGAGGAAGAAGCAGCAATAATGGGTGTAAAAATTCCATATTACATAGCTTGGTTGTTTATGTGACTGCTAAACAAATTAAAAATAATTAAATCAAACAAGAAACGCCTATCAGAGAGAAAATATAAATAAAATGCATTATCATTATAACCATCAATTATTATGATAATAGTCTTGACAATATTAATATTAATTAATAATAATTATTCTGGATTTTAGTTTAACTAAATATGTATATTTTAAAATACATCCCATTTTTTGTTTTAGATTTCTGTGCATATATAAAGATTATTATGTTTTAGAAATACATATGAAAAATAAATTAATACTATTACAAGTATTCTAATTCAACACCAACTAAAAGAGAGCTGAATATTTAATTACTGATAAATTTCCAAAATATTTCCATAGTTTCTTTATTTGTATTAATTGTTAAGTTAAAAACAATGATAACAACAATCAATATTGTTTATATATTTTGTTTTATACTGTTCAAGAGTTATTGAATAAAGTTTCAAAATATTATGTTTCTGTTTAGATTTTCCTGAACTTACTGTAAGTCTGGCCATTAGAAATGATTATAAAAGTTGCCAAAATTAAAGCAGACAAATCTTTTCAATTTATAGCAGCTGAAAACTTCAACAACAAAAAATACGATAGTTTTGCAACTAAAAATTACTTCCATTTTTATGGTATTTGGCATGCAAAGGTATCGTAACTTAAGTTACGATACTTTGTCGTGAAAAATTCACCCAAAAAAATTAGCATTTTCCCTGCAAAAGTATCGTAACTAAAAAAAAGGTAAAGATATAAAAAAATATAAAAGTTAATTTAGATTTAACTATCTCATATTTAAAAGATTGTTATTTTGTACTCACATTAAGGAACTTCTGTCTTTTAGAAAAGAATTGAGAAAAATAAAACGTTTTTTTCTTCTCCTGTAAAATTTTCAAAAAGTGAGTTACAATAGTCTTGTGTGGAGTCCACGATATCTGGATTTAGGTGATCTTCAAAAGTACATTTCCACTTTAGCTCTGTCACAAGAGTTCTGGTAAAATTCAAGTCACATATTTAAATCTAGGCCATGTCAAACTCAGTGTCAAAGACAAACGAAAGATGCGTTCATTAATTATTGTCCCATTGTTTACTACTGCTGTAAGGTTTTGTATAATATAACTGATGACTATCATGTGAGAGAAAATTGGCATTATCTTAGTATATTATGTTAAGCAGCCATTTAGATAACAAAATTGGCTAGTTTTCAATGTCGCTTCTGGGGATCAAACCCGCAGCGCAACCTCCGGCAATCAAAGTCGACACTCTACCACTAGGCTTTTAGGAAGATTCTGAAATTTTTCGATCCCTCGAGAGCAACCATACCAAAAATGAAGTCAAATATTGCCGACTGGGTTTTAATGAGTCGGTTCATGAGAGAAAATTGAAAGTGCAACATCTCTCACGCCCCATAGTATCGCCTTAAGTAATATTAAATTCTCAACACGAAAGTGCTGGAGTCATTGATCCCGAGGTACCAGAAAAAGGGAGTCTAATAAGTATTCAATTAAACTATTTGTTATTGTCAGAAAACCGCTCTTAAGCAAACAGCTTTCAAGCAACTGCAGGCTGATCTGGATCCAAACTGGCCAAAATCGCCTTAATGTCTCTTTTACTGTGATTCAGTTCATTTAACTTTAACATGATATCTACTCCTATAAATATGAGGTCGATATACATGGACTAAACGGTAGATAACGTCTAATTATTTGGACTAAAATGATATCAAGTACTTAAATAGAAAGAAGAAAGAATACAAACCAGTAATTTGAGTAAAGAGTTTGTAATCACTGTTGAATTTCAGGACAATTTGGTGATCTGCAAATCCCATATGATATGTTGATATCGGGTATCATAGCCATTCAATAAGTCTCAAAATGCTCGAACAAAATTGATAAAGCAAAATGTGACTTAAATTGATAACTAAAAATACCACTATCATCAGTATGCCAGTTTTGCCCTGTCACTGTCAAGCTGTCAAGATCCAGAAAGTGCTTCATTCACATCGTATATATCCTTCAAATTCCATCCATTGTTGCATTAGCGTAATTTAGTGAATAAATAACTTATATATCCTAAATGACAGTTTCTAAATAGCGAAACGATTAATGCTGTAAGAAAGTTTTGACACGAGTGTCATCATTCTCTCATGGGCGCGGCAAGTGTTTTAGAAAGTGCTTCATTCACATCGAATATACAGGGATTTCAAAAGCTTTTATAAACCAGGAGTAAATGACCCCTGGACTGACATTTTGAGGAGTCAAATTGAAAAATGTTGGGGTCAATTTTGAAGCGCGTTGTGTTTTTGTCTGTATTATTCAATTTTTAGATAAAATGTGCTATAAGAGCAACACAATATCTTAAAAGGTTATACTGCTTTATTAAATAAACATAATACTTAACACAACATAATGATTATTTAATGAATTGGTACATTAAAATCTACTTCCTTATAACACATTTAAGTCTTTAAACACATTTAAGTAATTTAAGATATGTACCGGAAGCACCTTTTCATCACATATTTATAGTCATTATATTATCATCATCTCTATGATAGCTCTTCGAACAAAACACAATCTAAATGCATGGAACATCTATATCTGTTATCCTAATACTATACATGTCCGAAATATTTACACTTAAGAATGCCTTACCTATAGTAGTTTTACTTTAATAATCAAATTTTTTCTTGTTGTTATCTGGTATAACAAACCTTATCAAATGTTTGTTATATCCAGTTGATGCTTTCTCCATTACTGAATCACCATTACTTGAATCGCAATTTGAATCGCCAGCTTTGAATTGAACGCGGGTTCAATGTTACGTTCCATCCATTGTTGTCATTAGCGGAGATTTAGTGAATAAATAACTCATATATCCTAAATGACAGCTTCTAAATAGTGAAACAAGCCGATTTAGGCTGTAAGAAAGTTTTGACGCAAGAGTCATCATTCTCTAATGGGCGCGGCCATCTTTGAATGTTGAAACACGAACGACAACTCTGCTAGGGGAATGTTATCAACTAAAATCAGCGAGGTCGAGGTATTCCGATTAGAAAAAACTGCGCTATCTCAATCGGACTGGCTCGGTCTTTTACATAGCTTGCCATTGTGAAGAATTTTTTCATGGTATGTTAACCTTGACGATGCTGCTGAAAGCAGCAGCGTCAAAAAGCAGTGGCGGTGAATAACTGAAAAATGTAAAACGGCGAAAGATTTATTGCGCAATTTCGTAGAAGGAAGGAAGTTTTTCTACAGCATGTATTTACTGGTGCAAAGAAAATTAACAGAACGCAATATATTTATTTATTTTCATGACATTATGTGTGATATTAACTTTGATTTATTTGTGCATTATTGAAAGGTTGTTAACATCTAGACGTGATATAAATAATGATAACACTATTTTGGAATGTATTAAGTTGATGCAAAACAAATCACTGGGTTGCAAATTAAACAAGAAAACAGCAGACTTAACAAGGCATACGTTACCCAAAAGAGGATTTCCAACTCTAAGCATTAAAAAAATCTTGCAATGTTGTTTATAAAGAAATCCACATTAAGTTTATAATATAATAAACAATAAAATATTTGAAAACAACAACAACAACACTTAAAAGCAAAAACCAGTCCAACAAAATAGAGCACAGAGCAAAAAACTGATATCAACTTGGGAGCTAAATCAACTGCGCTATACATGCTTGAATCATAGTACAGGAAAACAATAGGTACGCACTATGCTCGCAATGGAGTTGTAGAACATGTTAATATGAAAACGACCTAACGAACATAATTCATATTGAAATTAATTGCTTCAGAATGCATGTCATTTTGCCCCGCTCATCTCGTCGAAGACTTGACCCAGATTCAATATTGGTCTTGCTATTGCCTCAACACACGTTCTAACTAAGATTTATTAAGGTTGAGTAATACATTTTGATTTTGGACTCGCTTGACCCAATTAAAAATGTAGGAAAACGTCCTTCAATATTGATACATGTTTTTCGCTCCAACGATGTAAAAGTTTTTCTAAGATTTGATGGCATGACCTTGTTCTGGATGCAATTGACATAGATTCAAAAATGACGAAGTGCTCTTGGTTATTTGTTGTGGTCAGTCAATGTCCAGCCTTCATCGTGCGCAGGTGAAGAAGTTAACGCAACCGAACCCATCCATACACACAAACAAATCTAACAAGAAAAGGCTCTCAACGGAAAAAGAAATACCTTACATAAATCCATAAAACAATTTCAAAAACACATTTAAACCCTATTGCCTGTAGCTCAATCGCATAGAAAGCATAATGTTTACTGAGATATGTCCGTTTCCAAAATTTGAACCCAAACTTTTGCTGATTGAGTTCGATCGCAACCGGACACCACATTTAAAACCCAAGTGCGATCTTGAATGTAACAAATAAAGTACATGTGTACAACAAATGCAAAATACCTAATCCGTATGGCCTTGCAGGGTCTGTACGGGTCGCTCCGTGTGCATGTCCCACACTTTCAGTGTGCCGTCAGCAAAACCGAATACCAGGTAGCGGCCGTCTTCCGACAGCGCGACGCACGTGACCCTATGCGCACTGCCGCTTCCGAGGAGCTGCTGGCTTGGCTGGGCATTCCGAAGGCCCCAAATGACTAGGTCACCATTACGCATGCCCGTCACGGCTTCGGCTTTTGGTAATATGGCGGTGACTTCCGGATTTGCGTCTTCCTCCGACTTGCCAGATAACCAGTCGCTCATGGGACATATCGTCGCGCAGTATTCTCCTTCCGCCATGGATAACGTTCTCCCGGTAATGAAGTCCCAGATCTGGATGTTAAAAAATACAAATGAATAAATGATAAATGAATAATCGTTATATTTCATGGATAACGCCATGGATAAAGTTATATTATTTACACAAACTTCATCCCAGACATAGCACAATTGCATAAACGTATTATAAAGCCTACCGGTTTTTTGCACAGTTAATGCACGTTCAGAGGTGGCTACCGATTACGTACAAAGTTAATACACGTTCAGAAGGGGCTACCGGTTGTGTGCACAGTTAATACACGTTCAGAGGGGGCTACCGGTTGAATGGACAGTTAATACACGTTCAGAAGGGGCTACCGGTTGTATGCACAAGTAATACACGTTCAGAAGGAGCTATCGGTTGTGTGCACAGTTTATACACGTTCAGAAGGGGCTACCGGTTTTACGAACATTAATACACGTTCAGGAGGGTCTACCTGTTTTGTGCACAGTTAAAACACGTTCAGAAGGGGCTACCGGTTGTGTGCACAGTTAACACACGTTCAGAAGGGGCTACCGTTTGTGTTCACAGTTAATACACGTTCAGAAGGGGCTACGGGTTTTGTGCACAGTTAATACACGTTAAAAAGGGGCTACCGATTACGTACAAAGTTAATACACGTTCAGATGGGGCTACCGATTGTGTGCACAGTTAATACACGTTGAGAAGCGGCTACCGGTTGTGTGCACAGTTAATACACGTTCAAAAGGGGCTTCCTGTTTTGTGCACAGTTAATACACGTTCAGAAAGGGCTACCGGTTGTGTGCACAGTTAATACACGTTGAGAAGGGGCTACCGGTTGTGTGCACAGTTGATACAAGTTCAGAGGTGACTGCCGGTTGTGTGCACAGTTAATACACGTTCAGAAGGGGCTACCGGTTGTGTTCACAGTTAATATACGTTCAGAAGGGGATACCGGTTGTGTGCACAGTTGATACACGTTCAGAAGGGGCTACCGGTTGTGTGCACCGTTAATACACGTTCAGAAGGGGCTACCGGTTGTGTGCCGAGTTGAAACACGTTCAGAAGGGGCTACCGTTTGTATGCAGAGTTGATAGACGTTCAGAAGGGGCTACCGGTTGTATGCACAGTTGATACACGTTCAGAAGGGGCTATCGGTTGTGTGCACAGTAAATACACCTTCAGAAGGGGCTACCGGTTGTGTGCACAGTTGATACACGTTCAGATGGGGCTACCGGTTGTGTGCACAGTTGATACACGTTCGGAAGGGGCTACCGGTTGTGTGCACAGTTAATACACGTTCAAAAGGGGCTACCGGTTTTGTGCACAGTTAATACACGTTAAAAAGTGGCTGCCGATTACGTACACAGTTAATACACGTTCATATGGGGCTACCGGTTGTGTTCACAGTTAAAACACGTTCAGAAGGGGCTACCGGTTGTATGCACAGTAAATATACGTTCAGAAGGGGCTATCGGTTGTGTACACAATTTATACAATTTCATAAGTGGCTTCCTGTTTTGTGCAACGTTAACACACGTTTAGACGTGACTACCTGTTTTGTGCACAGTGTATACACGTTCAGAAGGGGCTACCGGTTTTGTGCACAGTTTATACACGTTCATATGTGGCTTCCTGTTTTGTGCAACGGTAACACGCGTTTAGACGTGGCTACCTGTTCTGTGCACCGGTAATAAGCACTATATAAAGTGGTTAATGGTCTAGTGTTCCGATAATAAACGTTATTTCTTTAGTGGCTACTGGTTCAGTGCACCGGTGACACCACGGGATAGGCAGAGTAGTTAATATTAAACATGTCTACAGCATGTTCGTTCTCTCGCATGTGTGATTTCAACAGCCCAAATCAGTATTTATCCTACAGCTAAATGATTTTATAGAACAAATACGACTCATAAAGAAAAGAGAATTTTTTCTCCACGGATATTTTTAGATAAGGTTTATCCCACATATATTTTTAGAACATGTACATAGGGGCTACTTTTTTGGCATTTCACCCCTGATTGCGTCATTCAGGTCATTGGGTTTGCAGTCGTTTAACAAGTTCACGAGTGTGTGTGTTTACGATGGATTATTATAATCTGAAAAATGATGAATTTGAATAACAGTGTTGGGATATAAAACTGGAATGAAACTGATGAGACTGCATTTTCGATTTCGTTAAAATGTCGAATGTACTCAAATAACGCGATTTTTTTGTTGAACAATTGATGGATTAAATTTAAGAAAAGCGTCAGTGAATTGTTCTTTTATCTTTTCGAATAAAATCGATGTTGAATTCAAAGGGTAATTTCTTTGATGAATAAGTCGTTCCTTTGTCAGTCGATCAAAGAATGTCGATCCACAAAGAATTGCCGCTTACATCCAGTGCATTAAAATGGAAAAGATGGATGGCGATGAAGAAATGTGTCCAGAATTTTAACTCGTCCTGGAAGCAAATTAAACTTTTCCAAAAATAAACATTGTTATTACACAACTTTGTGTTCGGTAAGTAGAACAGTAACCAATAGATATTTTACTTTTTTATGTCAGTAAGTAAAAAAGTGTGTAAATAGAAGAGTTGTTTATATACTAAAATAACAATATCGGCGGCTATAAATGCTGAATCATGCTTCACGTAATGTCTACACATTTGGTAAATTTCAAAATGGCAGCCATTTGTGTTTATGGTATTTTACAGTGGTGAAACAAGAATCGTAGTTTGAACACAACCGTCTGTGTTCTACTTGAGTATGTAACATTTGGAACGCTGATTAAATTAGAATCGAGGCGTATAGCGATATTTTGTCGCGTTACTCTTCTTTTGCGTGGAATTTTCACGGACTATTTCGAGTTCCGTAAACGGAAAAGATCACAATATTTCTACGCAATGTTATATTCAGTTAATTTAATGTGTTTATGCTTTTATTTTATCAATTAAAGACTATTATTTTGATTGCATCAGGAATATATAAAATAAAAAAATAATGTTGGATAAATAGAATACTATGTTAGTGTGATTGTGTACTTAAATTTATCCCACTTGTCTCAGAAAGGCTTTCAAGGCTCGGCTAGCCTCGCCATGTAAACCTTTTTTCACTCGTAGGCTTAACTTAAGTACACAATCACACTAACATAGTATTCTCTATACCTTCAACGCCGCAAGCGATATGAAGTTTGTGTCAGCTTAAATGACAAATAAATAAAGCACAGTAAAGTGGAAACGATCTATAAACGATTGTATATCTTTACATTATTGTGAGATTGGAGAAAAAAACGAATGCCGGACAACGACTACCCGGTGAAATCCTGTAATACCAAACAAGATATCTTGCATGCTTATTTCTAAGCTAAATTTTACTATTTTGTATATCCAGATTTCACCAAGCAGTTTCGTTGTTCGACATCCAATTGACCTAAAAAGCACATAAAACATTATACCATTGCAAAAACATTTATTCACTGAATATTTAACATTTAATTTTGACTAGCTTTCTTGTTCCCCGGTTTGGACTTGTGGCCATGGTTTTCATACTCATCGTGTTGATCACAACTTCGATTCAACAGGTCGTCGAGCAAATTGTGCCTTTTAGGACAACCTACCAGCAAACAGTTAAAGCCACAAAGGCTAACTTTAAAATAATATGCCCAACTGAGGCTAACTTAAAAAAATATGCCCAACTGAGGCTTACTTGAAATAATATGCCTAACTGAGGCTAACTTAAAATAATATGCCCAACTGAGGCTAACTTCAAATTAAAAAGTGTCACAAAAACTTACTTGAAAATAATATGCCCAACTTAGGCTAACTTCAAATATAAAACTATCACAAAAAGGCTAACTTCAAATATACGGCAACTGAATTTTAATTATTAAAATTAAACCAAAATTAGCTAAATTACATAGTTTAATCCGTGGCTGACCCTGGGAAGCAGGCATCAATGCCAATTTAATCTATTAGAATATCAACTTAAGTATAACAAAGTAATATTGTGAGGTCGCTGTCCGCCATAGAGCGCAAAGAGTTTGCAAACTCGGTGCTTTCACAGCCAAACGAAATAGAAATGATAATTATCTTTTGGTGACAGCGAACCTAAACTGATACTGTTTGCCGGATGAGTACGGGAATCATTTAACTGTCCAGAGATTTACTCAAAACATTTTGAGGTCCCTTTTTGAACGCATGCAATGCACCCGCTATCTGCTCAATAAAGACAGAATTCCCAAGGGAGGATAGGTGTACTCCGTCTGCAGAGTTCATAGCGACAAGATCATCTGAATAACGCCACGAACTGCGTGAAAAAATTTGGGACCACACATTTTACACTTGAAACTGAAAGCATCATTTATGAAGTTAATAATGACATCTATAAGAGAACGAATGTTTTTTAAATCCAGACGACCCAAGTCATTACCACCGCAGTGTAATATGATAAAATCTGGTGTCTCGGCAACTTTCTTCAATGCCTTTAATTTGCTGGCAACGTCCAACAGTGACATTTTCATCCAACCCATCCCTGCCACATAATGTCTGCGTCTGTTAAAACCCAGATTTACACCTTCCGGCCTCTGTCTCGCCGCTACAAAAGCTTGCTTGACTATGGATAAACCAAGGATCCACACTTTGATTGTACCTAGGAATACTTTGTTCTAGTTACATCAACGCCCTTACTATAACAAAATATGTAACGACACGCTGAAGCTTGAAAAAAAAATGTTTATGACAATTGCGGTAATGTATAAACGGATTCAGGCTTAAGATAAACCCGATACGCCTCTGAACGCCATCTACCAGCTTTCTTGATAGTTTCAACATCACAACCTGCCATTGCCGCAGAAGTTGCTGCCCCTATTCTAAAGGAATGCGATGTAAACTTGCCATAATCCAGCTGCAAACAGCCCAAAGCTTTTTTAAGAATGGCTGAAAATTGGTATCTCGTTAAGGGATTTACATCTAAATGACAGAAGAATGGCCCACTAATAAGTGGGCGTCTTTTCAGGAACCCCGAAATGTTGTTTACCGCACATATTTCTGTTGAAGTGGATTTGTTTATCTTTAAAATTGTCCCTGAACCATATTGATCTGTTTTAGAAAACCTAATAGCAAGTTGGATTATGCCATCTTTCTCATTAACCAGAACATGATTGTGAAATAACCATTGAAAGAGAATTGTTTTGATGTGACGGCAATTTCGCCTACCTTAAGAAAGCCGAAAAAAGCAAGGCTATATGCCGCAGCGAACAAGTGACTCCCATACATATTAGTACATACTATAGGCAAAACTGATCTGTTTCAATATATGCGTGGTTATTGGGAATCTAGACCCTCTCCCAACCGAAGATCTCTTTAAACCTTCCAAAGCCTTCTCAATGACATAATGCCTGGAAACATCTGAAACGCCCCTTATTTTACATTAAAAACTGACCGCTTTCACGTACAAACAAGCTGTGGAGTGGGGCAAACCCATCAATGATAACTAAGAAATAAACCTGACAATATGCTCTAAAGTTTGGGGCAAAATCATTGTAAATTATATTTGTTTCTGAAGTTTTCAAATTGTTGAAAACCATTGTTGTAAGCTTCCGTTGTATTATCTGCAAATGCCACCTTTAACAATCGCTCAGACTCAGACTGGATATCAGAGAGTGGAAACGTGCTGGTATCTGGCATGGATCCTGGTGTGCATCTGGACATAACTTCCGGAACCTGTCCCATTACTTGCGAGAAATAGAATCGGCTATATAATTCACATGAGTAGAAATATGCAAAGACTTAACTACGATACCAAATTCCATAGCTAACATAACAAATGCCCTCACTAGCTGCATAAGCCTCTTTGACTTTGATGTTTGCTTATTGATAACCATAACCAAAGCTTATTTATGCGGAGTAAAACTTTCATATGCTGTAACTTTCTAGCCCATAGGCACAGGCTAAGAATCACATGGACCATTTCTTAAAAATGTGATATCTTTCATAACCGAACCCCATTGTTTAGGCCAGGGAAAAAATGACCATTCTCCATTGAAAAAGCAGCCACATCCAAGATTAATAGAACCTGTACTGTCTGCGAATAATTGTATAACACTGCTGTCTTACCATGAGTCCTGAGGAATATGTGTTACACCATTAAATTTTTCTAAAAGAATTAACCACATATTTAAATCGAGCTTAATTGCCTCTGTCATACGTAATGTATGATGTGGATGTTTTGCACTGACCATTGCATCATAGCACCTACGCAGGAAACTCCGCCCTGCCCTTATAGCTTGACAGAAAAATGAAAAATTTCCAACCAACGACTGAAATTCCCGTAATGTAACCTTCCTTGTCTGAAGTACCTGCATTATAGCTACCCGCAACTCCTCGACCTTAAGCAATGGTATCCGAATGATCATGTTAACAGAATCCAGCTCTAATCCTTAAAATATCAACCTCTTACATGGACCGACTGATTTCTCCTCAGCAATATGAACTCCCAGCAAGCTACACACCTGTGCGAATGTACCAACCAGATCATTACAATGTCCCGTATTGTCAGCCCCCGCAAAAATAAAGTCATTTAAATAATGCTCAAATGAATCCCTTTTTACACAATAAGTAACTAACCACTGCAACAATGTAGCAAACTTCTCAAACAGTGCACAAGATACTCTGCAACCCATAGGCAAACATTTATCTATGCAAATGTTGCCATCATTATCCTTCAAGCCTAACGAACAGAAATCGTCTTGACAAATAGGTAACAGCCGAAATGCTGATTTGGTGTCACGTTTGGCCATTTCGGTGTTAAAACCAAGCTTAGAAATCGTATCTGCCACTGTATCAAATTAGGTATAATTCACACTACTAAAATCATCACTTATGCCATCATTAACACTACCTCCTTTTGGAGAAGACAAATGTGTAATAAGCCGCCATGATCCATCAGATTTCGGAACGAAGCCAACAGGCGAAATTTAAAAAAAAGTATTGGAGAATACTTAAACGGACCTGCAAATCTACCAGCTGCCACCTCACTGTTTATTTTTTGCTTTAAAATATTTGAACGCAAATGTGCAGACTTCAAATTGCATGCATCTGTTGAAACACTTGGCCCATTAAACCCAATACGAAAGCCTTTCAAAAATCCCTCTTTAAGTATTCCAGCATCTTGTAAATTTGTATATATGTTCAAGTATGAAATAAGCACATCAGTATTTATCGGTGATTTTCCCAGACTTATATCAATAGTTTCGCATAAGGGTGTCTTGGTCTGAAACCCGGTCTAAATTCAGCAAAACGCGGGCCCTGGGGAGCAGGGACCCTGCCTGTCAAGAATCCTTTATTTCCTTGAACCTGCACTCCGCTGAAAGCAGACATACACATATTAAAAGGATGATTACCACTACATCTAAGACAACTATGCCTATATGGACAAGGATCCCTAACACACCTACTGTAATTAAAGTCATAACATTTCCTGATCATGACTCTTTCTGCACCTAACCAATGCATAGAAGAACCTACATATAGCAACCATAGCTCATAATCAATTTTATCAAAGCGGGTACCTGCAGGATCAACCGCAAGGTGAAAACAAAACTGCTGGTCATAGGCTTTCCAACCCAGCCCCGCATGCATCCTTGCCGCAGTCCTAATTGTACTCATGTACTTGAGTAACTCCTGCGTCCTGTGAGGATGTGCTGTTCAGAAGATACTAGCATATACTAGAAATGCGTCTGATCACGCTTCAATTGTATTTATTGATTTTGAAGTGGTTTGATAGCCAACATCCCAGCTTGACTGAGGTTCAAACCATGCACCTGTTCCCCTGGTTGAGGCTATAATAGTGAAGCCATATCCCTACTATTTTACATAAGGCGGTGTTAAACTAACTCCGATCAAAATATCTATAATTGTTTACAGAGCAAAGCATAACAGGACAGACCGTACTCCAATATCGAACGGTGGTTATCGATTAATGATTACCGCTATTATATTAATTGACATCTGTTAAGGAAGTAAAATAAACTAACGACTCTGTATGCTGTTGCTGTGATAATAGAAATATGTTACTCGAGTGCTGTGTGGTGAATCCCAGTTATATTCTGAATAGCCTCACACATTGGAGCTTGACTGCGGTATATATTTGAATTCTGCATTACCAAACGAACGCACGGAATAATCAGGGAATAGGAGGTATTTAGTGTTTGAATACACTTAAGTTAGTATGTATTATCCAGTGGCAATTACAGTTATTGTTTGCATGTTTAGTGCATGCTCATCAGCGTGTTCAACATCTTGTGTATGCATCAAAGATCGGGCGACGTGTAGAACACCGGACCCCCGTGGACTAGTTCTCAGTGAACATATTCGCGAAGTGGTTTTGCACGATGTAATTGCATCGCTTCTTACCAACAACACATTTTCATCCAACCCACAATGGTCGCAGATAGAAAGTCTGGAAATATGGGCGGTTGAAGGCCAATCTCTCGGCAATCGTGTTTTCACAGGACTTTCTGATCTTAACTACCTTGGATATCACAATGAGTACATGCGATACATGGAGAAAGATACATTTTATGGTTTGGAAAATGTTACAGAACTGGACTTTTCCAGGAACATTCGTGTTAGGATAGAGAACGTCACAAGCAGCTTGAAATCGGATCACCTTCCGCGATTGAAAACATTAACACTTACTGGCATAAATTCGTTTTACTACAGCTTCGATGCGAAAGACGATTTTTTTCGAAGCATCGCTGGTCACGACAAAAAGAGGAATATAACGTACCTGGATATTTCAAACGTAAGCTTTTGGGAGTTTAATGTCCAAGCTTTCGTGCAGAGCGGACTTTGTGATTCCGTCCATGAGCTTTATTTGAGGCATGATACACTGCAAATCATTCCCGGAATGCTGATCACTGAGCCTTGTATCAGTTTGAAGATAATTGATCTCAGTTATTCAAAACTTCCGAACGTCGGGCCCTTTTTTTATAATGCTATGTGCATATTAGAAAATTATTTCGTCAATGTGCAGGAGCTGTATATGAACGGCTTATCCAAGTACATGATGACTCCATCATTGCCAGATAACCTAGATGATGACATCTTGTCATGTGTGTACAGAATGAGGAAATTGAGCCTAGAAAATAATTTGATCAAACTGTTGAAATACTCTGTAAAACTTCACCAAGATACCCAGAAAACGGTGGAATGGCTGAGTCTATCTGGAAACGTTATCGAATACATATACCCACGATTCCTATCGCCATCTGTGAATCTTCAATATTTAGATTTATCGGGTAATCACCTTCACAAGATGCAAGAAAATTACGAAGATCAGTTTGAACTACTTTTACAGAACAATACTAAGCTGAAAGTTTTGAAATTGAACAAAAACGGTATTTCTCGCATACCCGTTAACATGTTTTTTAGTAACTCAGAATTAGAAGTACTGGATCTTTCTAACAATAATCTGTCTTCGCTAAACTTCAACATCGGCCGGTTGACAAATCTTAAAGAGTTAAATTTATCCTTCAACGCGATATCTTCCATAGATTTACAAACAATGGATACGATTGATCAACTAGCAGCAGCTACGAACTCGCACAAGCTTCGAATAGACCTGTCCAATATGCCGTACATTTGCTCGTGTGATGATTACCACATGGAAACGATCCAATGGATTCACAAAAATCGCGACACGTTTATTGCGAGTCCCCGAGAAGACTATATGTGTACATTACAAGATGAATGGTTGTACATTTTCCAAAATGCGTTGGAAAAGACAAATGATTACTGTCGATTGCAAAACTTAAAGCGCAATCTCGCCATTTCTCTTCCAATAGTTAGCGTTTGTCTTCTTATTGGACTCGTTATATTTGTCAAAATCAAAGGTTTTAGACAAAGGCAACGGGAGAGAAAAAATATTCGGTCTCAGATTGAACTAGGAGTGTTTCCAAAGAAATTTGTAGCGTTCCTGTCATTTAGCTCCGAAGATGCCGAGTTGGTCGTGGAAACCATCTTACCGAGACTGAATTCTGAGCTACAGCGGAAGACGACGACAGGAACAAGTCGTGTTTTAGTGTGCTCCGGTGATCGCCATTTTAGGCCAGGATATGCGCTTGGTGAGGAGATAATAAGGTGTATTGAAGACTCGGCAGTTATTATTCTAGCGGTGTCTAAACAATTCTGCCAAAAGGAATGGTGCAGGAAAGAAGTGCAGGAAACTTACGATCAAAATAAACCAATTGTACTGCTGTTTTTGGAAAAAGTTGAGCCGGACGAGATGGGCAAAGTTCTCCGGAAGTTGTTTAGCAGATACGCGCATGCGTCGTGGATTTCAGATTCAAATGGCGGTCATATTGAGCCTGACTGGTCTATATTATGTGATGCTCTTTTGGATTTGACTGTTAATAAATCGGACAACAAAACATTGAAATGGCTCGATCTTAATTGGTTTAGTAGCTAAAATGATAATTGTTAGAGCTCTAAATTAAGAAAGGCAGGAAACAATAACAAATACAAAGCTGTATTTGTTTCCTTCATTTAAATACAGGATTCGATCATGAATATATTTCAAAATTATTTTGATTTGTTGACAATTTTGGATAAATACACTGTAATGTGTTTAACAATACTGTACTGATTGTGCATGTTATATTAAGGATCTTTAATAACCGATTTTGACTTTCCATTTCATATGTTATAGAGGACAGGTTAATACAAACGTTTTGATAATGTATGCTTATTCGTACACGCACATACAGAGTTTTAATTATTAAACGAAAATATACTTTTAGGTAAAATAATAACATCTCCAAAAGTACAAAGGCAAATATGTTGGTCGGCCAAAAAATTTGTTTCTGTTCAGCGTGTTTTACTTAACATAAGTTATTCCTAACTTTAATGAAAATGTTTAATTGTATCGGGTTTGTTTGCGAACATGTTCTCCAAGTAATATGCTAGGCGTATAGTGATAATAAACGTTAAACGATCATAATAATATGTTCAATTCATTTGTATATTCACTATTGTAGACAAGAAGCTTTGTTGTAATCTTTATTGCTGAAATAAATTGTGTTGTTGTTGTTGTTGTAAACAAGTGTGAAGTTTAAAATAAGGGTGTTGATATTGTGCAAAGTATCGCTTGTTTTATTTAAATCTTATATGAATGAATTTGATGAATTAATTTGTTCTTAAATTGTTCCGTAACCAATTCACATTATATGTATAGAAACAAATAATTATTTTATTAGTTAATAGTTGCTCCCCCATAATTTGATGATAAATAAGTAATATCCGTGTTAAAGTGACACCAAGTATATAGCACAGTGGATTATTTGATTCATTATTTTATTAACAGCACTCGGTATCTATATTAAAGTGATGTTCTTGATATACTACAGTGTATTATTTGTCTCTGTATTTTATTGACAAAAGTCATTATGAATGTTAAAGGGACATATCTTATGTGATTAATCAGTAAAATCTATGTAAACCACTTCACTTACATTATTGTCATAACTATTACCCATGTGTATTTTGTTTTTGCATTTGACTAAAAAGCAATTGAATGCTCAAGAGCTAATACATTTGTTGTTTTCGTTGTTCTAATATACTCTTTAAGACTGATATTGATTGTTTTGTTTTCTCACTTTTACTTACATGTTCAATAACTATGTTCATGCAGAGCAAATAGGAGTGACTACTTACTTTTCATAACATGCGAGCTTACAGGTTACAGAGCGCTTGTTTATTTTTTGGTAGCGCGACGTGCTTAATATTGTGTATATATGTAAACTGTAAAAAAAACAGGTCATGCTAGATGGAATTAAGGCCGCGGATTTCAATATTCCGAGACGTTATACCCGGTGCATTTTTAGCTCGGCTGTTTTCGGAGAAAACCCGAGGCATTGTCATAGCCAGCTCGTCGTCCGTCGTCCGGCGTCGTGGTAAAACCTTTACATTGGCTTTAAAGTCAAAGTTCTTCCACCTACAACTTTGAAACATCATATGTAGCTGCACATTAATGAGTTAAACACGCCACACCCATTTTTGGGTTACTACGTCAAAGGTCAAGGTCACTGACCTCTAAAAAATATTTTGACATGCTTTCATTTATTGAAAACTGCACCTGCAGCCGAGCGTTGACACCCGCTATGTGGCGCTCTTGTCTCTTAAATTTTATAATACAATCAGGGCAGCGGACCAAAGGCGAAAGGGAAATGCGGCGAACTGATGTTTTTTTTACAGTTAACGTAACATTTGCTTATCTGATCGGTGAACATATTTCTACCTTGGAGTCAATGTAAAACGCTAAGGTCAAAGGTAAAAATAAAGCAATTGTTTGTTAAAATACGGTTTATCCTTGCTACTTTTTACCTTGATCATGCATTATAATTTTTTACAAATCATTTTACACACATTTCAACATTTATGAATCGTGATGTCGCGCGCGAGAAGAATTTGACAACCATCAATGTCAAGGTCAAACTTAGAGGCCAAATATCAGTAGTTGTTTTATACAAATAAAGCTTGCTCGCCCGATAATGTTTACATAATTGGTATGAGTTTGAAATAGCGGGTCATATGACAGTTTTTGTTGCACAAAAACCAAACGCCAACTTATAGATCATATTTGGAGATACTAAGTTGAAATGCTTTATTGATTGTCAATGCTCTATTTTTCTATCAAAGCGGAATATGGTTATTTATCACTGTGATAGGTCGTGTATTTTGTTTTATGATACATCATGTCTATACCCCAAATCTGTGAGCACACAAGTTTAATACATATGAATCACGTTTCATGTTCATGCTTATGGTATAAGCTGGAACAATACTTGATGTGAAAATTTGCTCCGAAACAGCTATTTAGAAAAAAGATAATATGATAAAATAACACGGCCCTTAATGTTAAGGCATTTATATTTGCAATGTTTGTATAAAATAATATCATGTATTTTATTTGAAAATCATTTAAAGATTTCACAGATATGTTTTAAACTAAGCCTTACTTCGTAATTTTAGGCAATATGTACGACTACATTGTTGCACGATATTGAAAAAGTGTGATTGTCATTTTAAACCGGACTTAAAATTAACACGTGTACAATAAAAGGTACGTATATAATGTCTATAGGTGTTATTCGTTTTGAGCGCTGCTTGTTTCTCCTTTCATATTCATCACGTTGTAATGTGTGCTTTATGTTAATAGATGAATAGGGTTGCATTCAATACAAATCTTCGTCTAACAGTTTGTTCCTTATTTTGACGTCAACCACACCATTGTTGAATACGTGTGGGCAATTTCAAATATGGCGGACAAATAGTTTCTTTAATATTGAAACACATTTTTAAATGATCCCGCGATACCAAGTAGGCATGTCTGTACATTATTTTAAATAATATATAAATAAACAAGAACTATTGTTACATTGCAAGACTCTAACATTTAAAAATGTTTCAAATAATTTGTGTAGCAAGCGAAAACATAAACTCAATTAAATGTGCGTGCCCTAGAGTTCAAACCCTGTACAAGTAGTATAAAAGCTATAACGATATTTTTTAAATCATAGATGAAAAACGTTACACACAAATTATTATTGGACCAATTGCATTGATAATTATATGAATAAATGAATGTGTATTTTTTAAATAAAATTTACATTATTGAGTGTTATTTTTCGTATTTTAATATACGCATTTGCTCATTTTTTCCTTATGACGATGTTCTTGTGATTTTACGAAATTGTGAAGAAGTCTATGCAGCCGTTTTATGGCACTATACACATGAGTGAGCGATTTAAAACAAAACTATACCATAAAGAAGATACCAAGAAACTCAGACAGTAAAGCCTGTATCTTAAACCCAACTGCATACTAATGGCCTTCCCAGAAGAACGTGAATTGCTAACTTGTTGAAATTATCCCTATATTAAGTTACGTTATAACACAATACATTGTTAAAGCGGTGCTACCGTAGATTTGATTAATCCCAGGCATTTTTACTGTATATTAAAGTAAAGAACGGGTACCAACGAGGCTTTTTACATCTGCTTTTAATAATGTGCAATCGTGAACGGGACAATTATGTGCAATCGTGAGCGGGATAAGTTTTGCACGCAGTGTTTGGTACGCTCGATAGGCGAATTCGATTATTTTTGGGTTCCGGGTACACTACAGCGAGTGGCCAACGCTTATTTCGGATATTTATTAAGCAGTTAGCAGTTTGCAACAGTATGCATAATAAATGTGAACAATGCACATGTATATAGATCAATACATTGTAAACCAATACATAGAGTCTAAAAACAAATTCTATAAAAAAAATGGATATTCATTTATAAGTATTTATAAGAAGACAGTTTTAAAACCACATCGGATATTATAACTGTACAGAAAATAACTGATGTTAATATCAAAGTTTACCATGTACAAATAAACACCAATGAAAATCGAATGGTCAAAATAGACGTTGAATTTGATACTAAGCGTATTTTTTGGAGGTATCATCAATTCATGTAACGGCTAACTATCGCTAATGCATACAAAATAAACCAACTGGGATATATAATGAATAAATTAACAGACAGCGTGAAGCGGCTATTAACACAATATTAAGAACTAAACCAGTTTATTACTATTACTATAATTACAACACGTTACCAAACCACTTTAACAATTCCCCATTATCTTAATATTACTGGGAATTCGTCGAATTCGAATTTATTTACTAAGTAACGAAAACATCTTAAATTTTGGAAGTTTTTAAAAGCACACAGAAAATTTCAGTGAAAAAATGTAAAACTAACACTGCGTTTTACACATTAAACAAAGTTTTAATTGTACTCAACTCAATATAAGGAAAGCATACAATCAAGATCAGTATGGACCGAGAAATAACAACGTGTTATATTTCATTTATACAACTGTTAAGACATGAAACCCTGAATTGGAAAATACTGCTGCAAATAACATTAATCAAGCTTTTGCATAGCAATTCTCAATTTCAGTTTGCATTACATAACATGTGTACTAAAGATCACACCAACAAGCATATTGCTAAATGATAAGCGTTTGTACTTAAAGTTTTATTTTGAGGGACGAACTTTTTGTGTGTTTTTATCAAAATGGTAAAAAATTATCTCATGGTTACAACAAATAGTGTATTTTTCAACATTAAAAAACGTAAATGTATACATTTATGCCCATTTTAGATCCAAGATTCAAGATTCAAACGACAATTTGTTTGAAAACCGACGCTAGGAAATATAATGATGATTTAATTCAACTGTCCCTTGAATATACGTGTACTTTAAGAGCTGACGATCTTCTTGATCTTTGTGCGCACCACCTGCAACATGATCAACTTCCGGGCGAGGAACTTGTCGCCAAGGGCAACGATAGTGCCCTTGTCACGTGACATGGTGACGTAGAAGATGTCCACGCCACAGTTGAACACGCACATCTCCGTGCCGTTCTTCACGCGCCAGAGGCGGATCGTGCCGTCAGCGGAACCGGAAACCACGATCTCGTTGTCGCTTGAGATGGCCGTGCACCAAACCTGCGGATGTATTAAATAATCCCAGATAAAATATGATAGTGTCTCCATTGTGGCATTCCTACACAGTCATATTGCTTAAATTGTCAATGCATATCTACGAATAAGATCTAGTTAACAATGCAATTGAAAACCAGCATTTAATAAGGTTCTTTTTTAAATAATACTCGTGGTTTAAATATGTTTCTTTGGTGTCAGGTGTCGGCGTCAAGAATCTTGAATAGTGTCCCGTTCAGTAACAAAAGCGGTAGGTTTTCTTAAGAATTGTCAATGAATTATACATAATGAAATAGAGAAGGCGTAACTTTACATAATTAACAGCAGTGGCGGTGAATAACCGAATATGTAAAACGGCGAAAGATGTATTGCGCAATTTCGTAGTAGGAAGGAAGTTTGTCTGCAACATTTATTTACTGGTGCAAAGAAATTTAACAGTACGCAATTTCTTGACTGATTTTCATGACATTATGTCTGATATTAACTTTGATTCATTTTTACATGATTAAAATTCTGTTTACATCTAGACGTGGTTTTGCAATGTGTTAAGGTGACGCAAAACAATTCCCTGGGTTGCAAATTAAGCAAGAAAACAGCAGACTTGAAACGGTATACCTGACCCAAAAATCTTGAAACTTTGTTCATAAAGAAATCCACATTAAGTATATATTATAATCATAAAATATTTGAAAACAACAAAACTTAAAAACTAAAACCAGTTCAACAAATTAGAGCACAGAGCAAGAAACGGATATCCACTTAGGAGCTAAATCAACTGCGCTATACAAGAGTTAGGCACCATAATCGCAATGAAGTTGTAGAAAATGTTAATATGAAAACGACCAAACGGACACAATCCATATTGAAATTAATTGTTTCAGAATGCATATCCTTTTGCCTCGCTCATCTCGTCGAAGACTTGACACAGATTCAATACTGGTCTTTGCATTGTCTCAACACACGTTTGAACCATGTTTTATTTAGATTGAGTAGTAAATGTGTTATTCACAGTGTACTATGTTGTTTTTTATTAGTAAGATTTTGAACTCGCGTGACCCAAATGTAAGAAAATGTCCTTCAAATTGATATACATGTATGTATTTCGCTGCAGAATTATAAAAAAGGTTTTCTAAGATTTGATTGCGTGACCTTGTTTTTGGATGCAATTGACACAGATTCAAACATGACCTAGATATTGACGATATAAACATTCTGACAAGTTTCCATCAATATTGAATCAAAATTTGACCTTGTGACCTTGTGTTAACGAAGTGCTTTTGGTGATTTTTTTTGGTCAATCCATGTCTAGCCTTCGCCTTCGTAAGCAGGTATGGAAATTCACGCAACCGAACCCATCCATACACACACACAAATCCGACAAGAAAAGGCTCTCAACGGAAAAGGTATACCTTACATAAATCCCATTCAATTACAAAACACATTTAAAACCTATTGCTTGTAGCTCAATCGCATAGAAAGCATAATGTTAACTGAGATTAGTCCGTTTCCTGTATATTCATACATAAGAACTCATATTTGCGATGATTGAGTTCGATCGCAACCGGACACCACATTTACTACCCCAGCACGGTCTCGAATGTAACACATAAAGTACAACACATGCAAAATACCTCATCCGTATGGCCTTGCAGGGTCTGTACGGGTCGCTCTGTGTTCATGTCCCAGACTTTCAGTGTGCCGTCAGCAGAACCGGAAACCAGGTAGCGGCCGTCTTCCGACAGCGCGACGCACTTGACCTCTCTCGTGTGCGCATGCGCACCGCCACTTCCGAGGAGCTGCCGGCTTGGTTGGGCATTACGAATGCCCCAAATAACTAGGTCACCGTTACGCAGGCCCGTCACGGCTTCGTCTTTTGGTAATATGGCGGTGACTTCCGGATTTGCGTCTAATTTCAACATGGCGGGTTCACTAATGTTGTAGCTGGTTAGAGTCATGTCAAAGGTCATGAACTCGGCGTTATTGTCAAATGAATTGGTGAAACCAGCAACGATGTACCGGTCGTTTTTAGATTTGTTAAGATATGAAATATAATCATTATTGCCAACCGGTGCGTCGTATCGCATCTCCTTGATCATTTGGTTACCCATCAAGTCCCACGCGATAATTGACGTGGCGTCACCGAATTTGTCCGTACGTCCGAATAACACTTTGTCGCTGTCGCTCATGGGGCAGATCGCCGAACAGTATTCGCCTTCCGCCATGGATAACGGTCTCCCGGTCATGAAGTCCCAGATCTGGATGTTAAAAATATAAATGAACAAATGGTAAATGAATAATCGTTATACTATGTACACAACAATCACCCCAGGTAAAGCACACTCTACAGATGGCTTAACCGTATTATAAAGCCTACTACACCTACAACTATCACACCCGCTTCCTCATTATGCCTATATACCCTCCAGCATGCCACCTTCAAATCCTTTACCTTCTTCCAACACTTCTTTATGCCGCCACCGACCCACAACCCCAAATATCCTACACCCTAACAAGCAACTTCACCCATTAATTAGTAGGGCTAAATTGGTCGTTGCAGGTGTATTACTTAAAAGTACCCAGGTTACTCTTCAGTATACTTCAATATACCCCGGGTACGAAGAATACGCATATAGGCTTCCGACCTTATTATGGGATCCTTTTAAGCATATTTTCCAAACCCCATGTGCTTTTTAGTATACATAAGAGTACCCGGGTTCTTTTAAGAAGTGCCTGAGCCGACAATGGCCTATCAAGCATCAGTATGTGTACCCTTATCACTTATACCACATCTAGTTAACCGACAGCTTCAAGCACTAAACACATGCCCACCCTAACATTGGTGGTGAAATAATTTCTACGACCCTTACCACATACCTCTGAATCAAACTGGGGAAATCTCAGTTACTGACCCTGTATGTACACTTCTCAGTACTAATCAGCTAAACTAATATGCTCGGACAGGTAAAGCATAAAATTAACCGTGAAACAGTAATGGTTGTTTACACGACAAAAGCACCCAAACGAAACTTACATTAGTTCAACCCTATTTATTTCAGCTTGATTGCATCTAAAGCTCTATTAACCCATTTATACTCAGTGGACTCTCCCATCCTTCTAAATTGGATCAATTTATTTCCAAAATGAGGGGTGTAAAGTATATGTATTTCTATATTTAGAATATTTCATAAAGAAATTCATTTAAGCAAACAGCGCAGACCCAGATGAGACGCCGCATCATGCGGCGTCTCATCTGGGTCTACGCTGTTTGCAAAGTCCTTTTTCCAGGACGCTCGGCATAAATGGGTTAAACTTGTGCAAACGCTCACGAGTCCGTTTCTTCCGCCATAGAACCAGTACCAGGTGTCTGAGGGGGAGATCTAAATAATGCTTCACACTGGGAATCGAACACGTGACCTCCCGGTCGCTAAGCGGACACGGTATCCACTACGCCATGGCAACCTCTCTCCACATTACCTGCAATGTATGGTTAACCACGCCCTTTCGACACGAATACTCGTTGATCTCCATATCCGCGTGCACAGCGCCCACTAGCAGGCGGTCCCCGCACACCAGGTGGAGGTGCGTGGAGCCAATCGTGTCCCCTTTCATGATGTTCTGGAGCTCGCCGTTCTGAAAGGACACCCGAGTTCGCGTTCATGAGCCATTATTGCAAAATAGAGGCCGTTATATACCACCAACTTGTTGAGCGTTAATGAGTGATAAGTACAAAATGGACGAAGACGATTAATATCCCATTTTAAATCACTGTGCATTGATTTTTTTAATCAAAATGTTTTTTTATTGAAGCTAATATGTGCAAGCAAATTATCAAGTAAAACATTTAAACTGCATATACCATAAAACTGTTCTTTTTATTAACAACGTGTAATAATTCAACGAGCGTAATATATACTTGTATGGTAGAACATGAAGATATGTTATGTTGCTGTTAACTTAACCATCGAAAAAAATCGAATACATGTATTTTAAAACGACATTTATTGCTGTTCTAACGTCATCATTACCTGCATATCCCAAACCTGGGGTGGCCCGAGGCTACTTCCGGTTACGACGTTCCTACCATCGCTCGTCATCAGGCAGCAGTCGACCCTCACCTCGTCGGCGGCAGCTCCCGGTGTGACGGCGCCCCCGGATGCCATACCGCTGGACATCACGTACTGGCCTTGCTTATTGATCGTGACCGTCTTTAGGTTTTGAACCTGAAAAGCGGACAGCGTATGGTAACTAGTTGAAACAAGAATCGGCGTTCCTTATCTGGATAAAAAATATTTTGCTTTTACCTCTGCACAAATGCGATTTATCTCGAAAATTGAAAAAGAAATTCAAGCAAAAGCAACAACAAGATGGCTATTATGGCAATAAAAGCTCAGCTGATATCAATTTACACCAATTTTCGAACACTTTATCTGATGACCTATTTTTGAACAAAATACATTTTGACCAAGTTTCATGTTGGGTAAAAATGTGGCTTCTAGGGTGTAAACATTTTCGTAATAAAATTTCACCCAGTGATTTAGTTTTAAGGTTTTTTTTATATCATATGTGTAAAATATAATACTAGCACGTGCCAGAAAAATTAAAGAAGCTAATATTGATTTTTTTGTAAAGACCTGAAATAACCAAGATATTATTCTGGAACTGTTATTGCCTAGAATTAATTGATCGCAAAAATCTATATCAGTGTTCAATGTACATAAAGAAAATCTGTAATACCCATTAAATCTTACCTCTATGTCGATCTCAATATACAATAACATTGATCTTTCCTTCGAACCATTTGTCTTTCATTTGACATTCGTGACAATATAATTTAACTTAAAAAAAGGCATGCCAGTAAGGTAACTATCAAATCATACAATACCAAGCTAGTCTCCCTTTAACATGATTTCAATATGTATAATGATTATGGAAAATGAAAGTGACTATTACTTTTTAATTTCGATGTCAGCATAGTTAAAAACGTAGGTAAAAGAAATGCGACATCGACTGTTAAAGCGAGGCAAAACTTTGATCCATAATTATCATTAATTACATTCTCAAAAGTATTATATATATAGAAATATAAGTATCTGTAGGTAGTATGCATGGTTATGCAATTCAATACACATACAATCAAGTCCTTGTATATATGACAAAAGGCTCTTATGACAAGGACACATTTCGTCCAACAAGAAAACAGACTTTTGAGGATTGTATTATTTAAGAACATACATTTTATACATGAAATTGACATTTTACACCACGAAGATGCTATATAAGTACCATGTGCGACATACGTTTTTACAAGCAAAGATCAGATAAAAAGAGGAAGAAAAGGGGAGGATAAGATTTCCAATCAAAGCAAAACTAAACTTTCCTCAGTAAAAATATAAGCATGTACTTATTTATCTCTTGCACAAAAATATAGCGGTAGATACGAACATCAGGCTTTGGGTAAGATATTCAAACAAGAAAAAATCAGGAGGAAATATAATTGCCAGGGTAGATAAGTTTGAACTTCATTCCAGAGTTACATTGCAGGATGAGTGACAAGAGGTATAAGGTAGATCCGGCGTCATTCTAATAATGAACTACATTCACGTCTTTGAAGCAGAGAGGTTCTAATTATGACCAGACAATATCATGTGTGAGTTTAAGTTCACAGTCCAGTTTGAACTTGTAAGCTGCATTACATGTAGAACGATGCAGCGCCCCAGGGAGGTCGACAGAGATACGCTCATGCTTTCTGGGTACCTGGTAGGTGTCCGCCTCACCGGCGTCTCCCGTCAGCGCATGCGCGGCGGCCCACCTGTCTTCCGGCACATCCATACCTGCGAGCAGTTCATGAACGCTTGTATTGAGTTCGGCATCAAGATTCCTACCGTTGTCGGTCGTATCGATAATTGTTACTTGAAACGCTTTTTGATCCCTCGTTTCATTAACGCAACTGTATGCCGTTTCTGACAGTTCGATGCGTTCGGTTTGGAAATGAGACGTTCCCGATTCCTTGATGGCTGTATTTCCGGTTTTCTTGATGAGGGAAGGTGTCGTGAAAGAAATCACGTTTTCCGAACGCTCAATTTGATTTCCACCCAAATAAGCGTCCGTTCCCACAGCGCCATGCGAGTCCTCAAAATCAATATCGATATCAGCGAACTGCTCTAAATTCTTCAGAGTGTCGTTGAATGCAATGCGCGTTTCTTGGAGCTCGCTGACAGTATCTGCTGTACGGTCGCCCTTGAGCTGGGCCGTGCATGTCACTGTGTATCCGCCGAACTCGGTCCTACTGCTGGATTCGGACGTCATGTTTGTCATTTCAAAATCGGTTTTCGACGAGACCGTGTGCGATTTCTCAGTCTTCAATGTTTTATCGACTTTCGCGTAAATGTTGTCTGCAAAGTTCGACTTGAAATCCTCCAAACTCAAGTCCAGAATGTTTTTTTCAAACTGGTGTGCAAACGGTCTGTCATCCAAATCGCTGTCAACCGACCCCAACTGGATTTCCGACGTGATTGTCGCCGTTGATTCGTATAGGTCGTCTCTCGAATGTTCGTCGCGTTTTCTCGATTTTGATGACGTCATTTCAGATGACGTCATTGAGTTTATGTTGGTTTCGGACGAACAGCTTTCTAGGCGTTCATATCCGTTTCTTGATACCGTCGTTTTAATGTTCGATGGGACTTGCAAAGACGTTCTTCTAGTAGTATTCGCGTTCTTGGTCGTTATTTGCAATGTTTCCTTGTCCTTCGGCATTTCAAAATATGATTTATTGCTATACATAGCGAACGGTGCAGGTCCTGTGTGTATCTGTACTTTTGATGTGACGTCACCTTCTACTGTTGTATTCCCATTCGCTCTACTATCATTTAGAAGAGACTGGTTTATTTTTGAACGGACCATCAGCAACTGAGGCGAGTGTTCAACAATAATATCTTCGGACCGGTCAACAAACCCTTGGTCACGAGATGGTGCTAGCGCCGCGCAGTAGATATCAGAACGAGGCGAGATTGACTGGTTCTTACCGGAAGTCATGATAATATTTAGAACAGAAGTGTATGTGTCGGTTTTTGGTGGAACGACTGTTATCAACCTTGTACTGTACGCAGAGTTTGCCACCTAAATGACGAAATACAATTTAATGATATAAAGCAAGAATCGTTTGCGGTGCTATGGTTACTTTAACCGTGTTCTCCACTTTTAATGAGAGCGCCACACACCAAGCTTATTTTTGCATGCAAAAATAATTATACAGAAAATTGATTTTTTTTTTTACTGAAATATAGATATTTCTAGTAACAATATCTGGTTGGTTAGTAGGCAAAATGTTAAAACAACTAAGAGTTTGGAGTTAGCAAAGGGTACATTATCTAGGAACAAAACATAATCGAACATAAGACGAAAAGTGTGAAATACATTTTTGGAAACACACTTTTATGTTTTCAGTGCAAAATGTGCTTAATAAAGATATTTTTTAAACTTTTTTTATAAATCAATAAATGAAATAAAAATAAATGTAACAATAAAGTTAATCTGCAACATGGAAAATAAGCAAAAACCAAGCTAACTAAAAACAGATGCCCAAAAGTCCGCATGTTTGGACACAGGCGAATCCACAATATGAGTCGCGTTCTGAGGAAACAGGGCATAATGCATGCGCGTAAAGAATTGTCCCAGATTAGCATGTGCAGTCTGCACAGGCAAATCAGGGACGACACTTTCTCCCTTAATTGGATTTTTGCTAAGAATAGACTTCATTTAACGAAACATGTACAAACGGAAAGCATCGTACCTGATTAGCCTGTGCTGACTGCACAGGCTAATCTAAGACAACACTTTACGCACATGCATTATGCCCAGTTTTCTCAGAACGCGGCTCATATATTCTACAGCGGACACAGAGTCAAAACTTGTCGCAATAAGAACCCCTTCCATAACGATAATCAACACATTCAGCTGAGACATTTCGACACATTTCCACCAAGCAGTTATATGAGCTGAACACATATACACTAATTGAACTATATTTTCGATAGTGGAAAAGCAGTCTATAGGCCATAATTCTGCTAAATCTAGTCGCAGCAAACGCTCCTTTATTAATTGTAATCTATACATCATTCAACGTTGAAAGTGTGATCCTGATCCATCAAGAAGTTCCAGAGAAGTTGAACACACAAAGTTTTAATAAACATTCCATACTGGAGAACAAACGGTCATTATCTGCCAAAAATCTGTCGACTTTAAAATTCCTTGAGTAACGTGCATTTACGAATAAAAGAATTTAACTGTGAACGTTTGAGCGAGATACATCTTGTAGTTAAACAGGAATTCAAAACACAACCTCCATGACGTATTTATGGACGGACGGACAAGTGAACGTCTTGACTCTTCAATACCCACTCCACGCGGGCATAAATGAGTCGCGTTCTGAGAAAACTGGGCATAATGCATGCGCGTAAAGTGTCGTCCCAGATTAGCCTGTGCAGTCCGCACAGGCTAATCAGCGACGACACTTTCCGCCTAAAATGGATTTTTGCTTAAATGAGACTTCATTTCAACGAAAAATGTAATAAAAGCGGAAAGTGTCTTCCCTGATATGCCTGTGCGAACTGCACAGGCTAATCTGGGACGACATTTTACGCACCTGCATTATGCCCATTTTTCTTAGAACAAGCCTCAAGTAAAAACAACAAAATAGAAGCTAACTACTTGTTTAAGCATGCACATAAAAGTTCTCATATCCCCATTTGAACCATGCGTATTGCAAGTGAATTAAAATATAATTGGGAAATATACTTTATAAAGCCTTTTCCGCACCTAACTGCGTACTACTGCCTTACCTTTAAACTTGTGAGTGTTTTCTAGATAATAATAGGATACATACATAACAGCCTCATATATATGTGTAGCGATTATATGTGTAGTTATTTCCATTACAAAGCTTCTGTCTGTGTATAAAAAGTTAACAAGCATAACGTTACAATAACGTGTTTATTATTAACGCAGATTATTTTGAAAGGCGAAATAATACTAGTATAAAAAATGTTGAAACTATACGAATGTTTTATCAGAAATTCCATTAAAAATAAATGTGCATAATGTCAGTTACAGTTCCACCGGGGCGCGTATTCACCAACCGATTCTTAGACTTAAGAATAAAGAATAGACTTGGAACCAAGAAAAATGTGTTCAGTGTTTGAATATATACAGGCCTCCACTGGTGATTATGTCATTTACAAAATGTTCTATATGAAGAATAATATAGATAGAGATGTTTACTGCAGAGTTTGACTCAAAATTAAAGAAATTCTGGAATATTCTAAGTTAAAGAATTTTGTTCATTCTTAGACTTAAGTCCAAGAATTGTTTGGTGAATATGGGCCCTGGTACGTCCAACAACGTAATAAAATGTTTTTGTTTTGTTTAACGTATCCCTTTATTAAGATAATCGGATATTTGGTAATTGCTTACCGAAAAGTTGATATTATTTCAAACAAATGAAATACGCTTGTTTCTGTTTTGCTGTGTTATTAATCATCTGATAAAATTGAGTTTACATGTTGTCATTTTAATAAGAAGTATAGCCGGTTTAATTGAAAAAAAATCCTTCTTAAAATGATATTGAATAGTATTTCTTTTATAAAACAATGCACCACCTCGAAAACTCAAACACGTGTAAATGCAATACACATACAATAAAACGACAGATATCACGCACCAACTCACAATCAATCTGCCTACGTAATCAAAGGACTGCAAGCTGTACACAGGTTCGCGACGATACAGTTATTATACTCCTTACCTGGTAATTGTAGTGCGTGTTCAGGGTGGACGAGGAGTAGGAATTACCGGAAGTGAGCGTACCGGCAACAGGCATGTCGTAATCGGGAATGCCGTCACCGGAAGACTGAGATAGGTACTGGCTGCAACCGGAAATAACACATGAATTAGGTTTACATATATTGTATGTTATATATTATTTTCTGAAAATTACTTTTTCCTGTTATACTTTGTTCAGTTTTTACGCTACGTCTTTGTAGGGCATGAATAACATTACTGAAGTTTGGCATACATTTAGATAATGGTGTTGGGCATTGATGCCATTTTATATAGTGCTTTGTACTCAATAATGAAAATAAGCGAATATGCGGTTCTATTTGCAAGATTAATGATTCCAGATCAATTGTCAGCTTTTAATTGTATTTAAACAAACTCAGGTTTTGCATGAAAATACATTTCAAATTACGATAACTGTGACTGTCATATATTCCTTTGTATTATCATGGTTGGGTTAAATTAACTAACGATAAAAGTTTCGCATAATTGACGATCACCAACATTTATCATCGGTTTATTTAAGTAGTGCTTTTCCTTTTCTTGGAATCGTTAACAAATTAGTCATAAATGTCCACTTGCTGTGACCTAAAAATTCCTTCGTTACTCTAATTCGTCGTAAGACATTTATATGAAAGGTCAATGAATCATAAGCCGTACCCTGTATAGCCTCGGTCCATTGTCCCTCCGCCACTCCCGTATGACTGCATCGTATTAGACTGGTAGTTGGAAGAGTATGCCGACGACGACATGTTCCGTCGGGCAGCCGTCGGTGATCCTATTGCTGTCCCCTTGTTCGAGAAAGTACCTGAAATAGTGCGCTTTTGAAGATCACCGAAACCTGATTTAACCCGACAACTTCATTAGACAATAGTTCAATAAATCGAGGCTACCGTACTTGTTAAATGCGCACCATCATGGTGAAAGAGGAACGACGATAACAAAATGAACGAAAACGACAGACTGGTGTTGAACGCATCAATATTCGTAAACTATTTTAATACAAAAAACGATTGCAATAAGACGCCAGTCTGGGTTTGAAGGCATCATTTTTCAACAACTTTGACTTACAATATAGCTACATGATCAGCTGTTTTCACGGATATTAGTTACCCCTGTCAAGTATTAGTTGAATAATATGTGTCTCTCAGATGGAAAAGCTGTCTCGAAATAAAACACATATCCAGCTAAAGATAAACACTGCACAAGCGACAGCGTTCACAACCTTGAGCTAAGAACACAAACGCACCTTAGAAATAGGTAGGTTTTATACCGTATTTTGCACTACTAGACACTGTGATGCTGAACCTGTTTAAAATTTGCATTAGAACAAAGTGCATATACAAAGACCTTGTTTTGAAACTTATTATCAATTTGGTGTTCAATATTGTACACGATTCGTACCTGTTGCGCGCAGTGTTGATGCATCAACCGCGTCCGCGCCTCCTCCGACGGCACTTACGCCCGCGCCACCGCCGCCCGCGCTACCGCCGCCGACTGTGGTGGATGTGGACTGGAAGTATGACGTGTACGTGGAGCTTCCCCCGCCGGCACCGCCACCGGCACCGCCCGCTCCCACTAAACACAGAGAAAGGTCGAAGTCATAACAGTCATAAATATCATAATGCATGGTGTAAAACAGTTTCATCTTGACAGTTAACTTATCCCCAATATCATTATAAAAAAGCAACAGTTGCATCTTTGGCATTCATAACAATAATGTCGTCGTAGATAACTTCAATACTCAATCATCACATTATTTTCGAATATATTAACACTTTACCGTCACTTGATTATCTACTGCAACAATTGGGTTCATTTCTCTATATGATTGCAAGAACACTTACCGCCGGAAGCACTCCCGTTGACGACCGTAACCTTGGACAACGCCCCGTTGGCTCCAGCTGCGGAAAGTCCAGACCCCCCACCGGCGCCAGCGCTCGCCGCTTGCACTGCGCCCAAATTAGATGCCGCGCGAGGGGATGAGATTGTCATTCCAGCACCACCGCCGCCTGCCCCGGCCCCCGGACTAAGACATGTCGGGACCCCGGGCTTCAGTTTGTAGAGCGCCCACATTAGACTTGTCAGAAAAGCCATTGTACCTAGAATGTCATTATAATGATAGTAAAACGGTGAGGAATGTAATGATTATGATGATGATTATTATCAATTAAAAAAAATATGATAATAATAACAAGACTATTGCCAAGCAATATAGTCCCCTACCGGCTCCACCATTGTCAGAAATTCCACCATTGTCAGATTTGTTTGTTATTTGTTGCCATAGCAACCAAAATTTTTGACGTAGGAACAAAATGAAATAACATGCACAACGTCCATATTGCCATCTATCCATGTTTCAAGTGTCATGAAAAAATATTAAGAACTTTAAAAGTTATCGCAGAATCCAGAAAACCACCATTTTCAGCAGTATTTCTAGTCTATTTGTTGCAATAGCAACCATAATTTTTGACGTAGGAACAAAATGAAACGACGTGCATAATGTCCATATTGCCATCTATCCATGTTTCAAGTTTCATGAAAATATATTAAGAACTTTTAAACATATCGCAGGATCTAGAAAAGTGTGACTGAATGGCAGACTGACAGACTGACAGACAGACAGACAGACAGACAGACAGACAGACAGACAGACAGAGCGCAAACCATAAGTCCCCTCCGGGGAAACCGGTAGGGGACAATAACAAGCTAATTCGTTGAATAAATAACCCAGCCAAACACATGTTGTTGATGATGGGTGCAAATCTCTTGATAAACGGTATAATCCTAAAAAATAATTCAGTGTATGGTTATTGTTTTGATGCATTGCTATTTTCCTCATTGATATTTATACACCCATGAAGTTTCATGTTGCAATTTGTAGTGTTTCTAAGATAAATCGCTGTAAAGTTAAATGATACAAAAACAACAAATGGTTATATCTCTTATATAGTTTCTGAGTTATAGCCCTGGCAAATTTGTGACAGACGAATGGAAGAAATGACGGACGGGCGGAATGACGGACAGACGGACAAAACCAATTCTATTTCCCTCCGCCTTTGTCGAGGGATAATAATAATAAGTAGTATTAATAATATTAGTATATAATATTTATTATTATCATCTATTATTTATAATAATAATAATAGTAGTAGTAGTAGTAGTAGTAGTAGTAGTAGTAGTAGTAGTAGTAGTAGTAGTAGTAGTAGCAGTAGTAGTAGTAGTAGTAGTAGTAGTAGTACTAGTAGTAGTAGTAGTAGTAGTAGTAGTAGTAGTAGTAGTAGTAGTAGTAGTAGTAGTAGTAGTAGTAGTAGTAGTAGTAGTAGTAGTAGTAGTAGTAGTAGTAGTAGTAGTAGTAGTAGTAGTAGTAGTAGTAGTAGTAGTAGTAGTATTTTTAACTGGGAAACAATCGTTTATATTACACATCTTACCTTGCAAATAAATACTCAGCTTCTATCTGTTTTACACATCAAGAGCGAACTTAAACCGTTTCAAAACTTACCTAAAACTGTGCCGACAACGGCCCCCGCTCTCGCCCCGCCCATCATGCCAGCCGGTCCAACTTGAGCCGCAGCAACTGCGCCCGGAATCCTGTATGCTTGGTCCCACCAGATCGATACCGGTAATGGGCGGCAGAACACCCCCCGCTCCGCCAATGCTAGGGATTTCCGGGACAATGCCGCCGGAACCACCGATTCCTGGCCCAATAACGCCACCGCCGCCAATATCGGTCGGTATGGTAACACCGGGCGGGATGACTAAATCAGGTGGCGCTGGTGTAGTTTTTCCACTAAAATCGATTAAATGGACATTTTTGTTAGTTTTTGCTGATAAAATACACGAGGAGCTGGTGCTTTAGATAAACGGTATTATTGGCGTCAAGAGAGACAAAGAGTGAAGAACAGAGATGGCATTAGGAAAATACATCGCTTATGGTTGTTACAGCAACGTTGAACAAAGATGGATTGCAATATTCGACCAACATTCAATACAAAATAAATCTGAAGGAATTAAATATATCATTCTATCATAAAACATTATCGATAATACATAGGGTTTTTGTGGAACGACACATAAGTGTAAGGGCGAAAATATATATTCACAAACAAACAAGTTCTATCAAGGGCGATATAACACAGATTAAGTCAGTTATGACAAAACAACCAACACAATACAAAGGAGCCCCGCTCTGTAACAAAGGTTGTTAACCCTTTGCATGCTGGGTAATTTGTCGTCTGCTAAAATGTCGTCTGCTGGCTGAATTTCTAAAATTAGCATTTTCTTCGATTTTTTTCAAAGAATACTATCAGAATAGCAAACAGTTTGGATCCTGATGAAACGCCACGTTTTGTGGCGTCTCATCTGGATCCAAACTGTTTGCAAAAACCTTCAATATCCGGTTTCAGCTCTCAAAGGGTTAAATTAATGTGCGAAATGTGTCGTTCCAGATTACCATATGCTGTCAACACAGGCTAATAAGGGACGTCACTTTTCGCTTTAAAGCCTCTTCTTAACAAAAAAAACAGATTAAGCAGAAAGTGTCGTCCCATATTAGCCTGTGCGGACTGCATCATGTATAAGAAGCCTCATAGCCATACGCTTCAATGTTTTGTTTCGTTCAAATTTGGGTCCGGTAGGGATACCCATTCCCAATGGAAACAAGAGGGCCAAGATGGCCCTAGTTCGCTCACCTGAGAGAAGTCGGTTCATTCAATCTTTACCAAACGTCAAACTTGACCTAGATATTGTCCAGACAATCATCCTGGTCAAGTTTCATCATTATTGAACCAAAACTCTGGCATATGGAGTGTTTTTGTTTTTGTAAGATTTGACCTGGTGACCTATATATTGAGTTGACCTCCCTTACCAAACATCAAACTTTGCTTACAAAAATAAATATTATGACCAAGATTCATAAAATCTGAAACAAAATTGTGATCTCTAGAGTGTTTACAGGGATTTTGTATAATATAATGAAAATTTGGACAATCTAAGGGCAATAATTATGGCATTAATTATGTGATATATAAAACCAATCTTTTCACCAAGTTTCATGATGATTGGACAAAAAATGTGACTTCTAGAGTGTTCACAAGCTCTTTTTATTATGTTTAAATATAAGAAAACTGCCCCCCTCCCCCCCCCCCCGGCAGCCATGTTATTCAACTGACCGGAACCATTTTTGGACTCAACTCTCATAACAAGGACACCAATGTTCTGACCAACTTTCATGAAAATTGTGCCAAAAATGTGACTTCTAGAGTGTTCACATGATTTCACTATATACATATAGAGAAAAATGCCCCGCCCACTGGCGGCCATGTTTTTTCATCGATCTGGACCATTTTAGAACTCGTCCAAGCAATCAATAATGTTTTGACCAACTTTCACGATGATTGGGCAAAAATTGTGACTTCTAGAGTGTTTACAAGGTTTCTCTGTAGCCAAATAAGGAAAACTGGCCGCCATATTTTTCAACGGACGGAAACCACTTTTGAACTCAACCAACATATCATTAAGACAAACATTTTGACAAAGTATCATGAAGATTGGGCATGAAATGTGACTTCTACAGTGTTTACAAGTTTTTTCCTTTTTTTTTGACCTAGTGACCTAGTTTTTGACCCGGCACGACCCAGTTTCGAACTCGACCGAAATTTCATTAAAACGAAGCTTCTGACCAAGTTTCATGAAGATCGGACAATAAATATGGCCTCTAGAGTGCTTACGAACAAATGTGGACGGACGGACAGACGAAGGACAAAGACCGGTCACAAAAGCTCATCTGAGCAATCAGGTGAGCTAAAAAGCATATATTTTTCCCAAATGGGACCCAACAATTCCAAATGACAGGTTTCCAAAAAAGAATATATTTTTAATAAGTCTACAAATGTAAATTATTTCCAAAATCCAGCTCTATAACTTGAACATTAGAAAATATAATACTGAAATAACTTTAACTATCAATTTAAATCTATTTGTAACCATAAAATCAACAACATTAATTTCCCAATTTTAGGCAAGAGTACACGATATTTCCCAATCCAAAGGGACCCGGTCCCATTCCCAACAGGTGGGGAAAAAACACTGCACTTACCCGCCGGTAAGCAGGAAGGGTTTCAACACTTACCCGCCGGTAAGCAGGAAGGGTTTCAACACTTACCCGCCGGTAAGCAGGAAGGGTTTCAACACTTACCCGCCGGTAAGCAGGAAGGGTTTCCACACTTACCCGCCGGTAAGCAGGAAGGGTTTCCACACTTACCCGCCGGTAAGCAGGAATGGTTTCAACACTTACCCGCCGGTAAGCAGGAAGGGTTTCAACACTTACCCGCCGGTAAGCAGGAAGGGTTTCCACACTTACCCGCCGGTAAGCAGGAAGGGTTCCAACACTTACCCGCCGGTAAGCAGGAAGGGTTCCAACACTTACCCGCCGGTAAGCAGGAAGGGTTTCAACACTTACCCGCCGGTAAGCAGGAAGGGTTTCCACACTTACCCGCCGGTAAGCAGGAAGGGTTTTCACACTTACCCGCCAGTAGACAGGAAGGGTTTCAACACTTACCCGCCGGTAAACAGGAAGGGTTTCCACACTTACCCGCCGGTAAGCAGGAAGGGTTCCAACACTTACCCGCCGGTAAGCAGGAAGGGTTCCAACACTTACCCGCCGGTAAGCAGGAAGGGTTTCAACACTTACCCGCCGGTAAGCAGGAATGGTTTCAACACTTACCCGCCGGTAAGCAGGCATGGTTTCAACACTTACCCGCCGGTAAGCAGGAAGGGTTTCAACACTTACCCGCCGGTAAGCAGGAAGAGTTTCAACACTTACCCGCCGGTAAGCAGGAAGGGTTTCCACACTTACCCGCCGGTAAGCAGGAAGAGTTTCAACACTTACCCGCCGGTAAGCAGGAAGGGTTTCAACACTTACCCGCCGGTAAGCAGGAAGGGTTTCAACACTTACCCGCCGGTAAGCAGGAAGGGTTTCAACACTTACCCGCCGGTAAGCAGGAAGGGTTTCAACACTTACCCGCCGGTAAGCAGGAAGGGTTTTACCAGCACGACGTCTCCCTTGATCTGTACGAGCTTGCCGTGTAGTTGGGTCTTGGAGAGAAGCAGGTCTAACCAGCGATGGCCGTTGTAGTAGGCACCTGAGCAAATATGGCGTACGCGGATGAGAGAATATGAGTCGCGTTCTGAGAAAACTGGGCTTAATGCATGTGCAAAAAGTGTCGTCCCAGATTAGCCTGTGCAGTCCGCACAGGCTAATCAGGGACGACACTTTCCGCTTTTAAGGTATTTTTATTTAAATGAAGTCCCTTCTTAGCAAAAATCCAATTTAGACGGAAGGTGTTGTCCCTGATTAGCCTGTGCGAACGGCACATGGTAATCTGGGACGACACTTTACGCACATGCATTATGCCCAGTTTTATCAGAACGCGGCTCATATAGTAACAATCGTATTTTTAAAGTTAAGTTTGTTGGATTATATTGGTCAGATCTTATATTTTTACCACATATTGAACTTTACCTGCAACAAGATTTGCCAGAATAATGTCCCAATGCAGTTGGCACCTGCGCAGATGTAAGTTTAGATCTATTTATTTTAGCTGGACTACATCGAAAACCGAACTCTATATGTAATGCTCGCGAGTCCGTTTCTTGGATAGATGTTAATTTAGACCTTTTTATTTCAGCTCGATTACATCGAAAGCCCAATGCTTATTGAAATGCTCACGAGTCCGTGTCTTAGGTATAAATTAGTTTTTCGGTATTTATTTATTTCAGCTCGATTGCATCGAAAGCCGAATGCTTAACGAACTGCTCACGAGCCCATTTCCTGGGTAGAACCAGTACTTGGTTGTTTGTTTTTTTTTTTGTTGTTGTTTTTCTTTGGAGGGGGTCTAAAGAATGCTCCGACAGTAGGGATCGAAACCATGACCTCCCCTCCCGGACGCTTAGCCAAACGAACCCCGGGGTAGGGAATATAAATAAAAAGTACCCAGGAATATGCCCGGGTACCTCGTACCGTAATTCCGTAGCTTAGGTATACTGTTATATACTTAAGAGTACCCGGTGTACTTTTAACTAGCGCCTGAGTCGGAAATTGAGTGTAATTGTTGTTTACCTCCGATGATGCCGTAGTAGTTACGGATGATAGCGCCACTCGAGTCAGTCCGTCCGCCCAGCATCACGCGGTGCACCCGTTTGAACAGTGACAGTACACCTTAAAGACGTCAAATGTGACGAAAAACTAGGAATATATAACCACAAGAGAAAACGTATTAAAGCAAGATCGCATTACAAATCTAATAATGTAGAAAAATATCTTATAATTGTCCCTTCAGTTTTCAAGAATACTTAATGGTACATGACAGGCGAATATGTGCATTAAACGACTACCGGTAAACCATTTTACGCGACACCGATGCACGCACACACGCGCGCGCACACAGACGGGCGCACATACCTGTGTTCACGGCAATCTTTGTGGGCAGCTGGTTGACCTGTAGGGTGCTGTTACTTCCGGTTCGGATGTAGCGCACCACGTGATACTGGCCGTCGTTGAAGAGACGCGAGTCTTCCACTAGCCTCACTAGACCAGTTCCGGTGTTCGACTCCGCTATGATGTGGCCGTTTTCCTAAAAAAATACAGAGAAAATCATAAACCAAGAAATCAAAACACAACAAGCACAGAGAAGTCTTCGAACAAAGTCCCAAAACAAATTTACGTTATTAAATTTAACGCCATAATCATAAAGACTCCAAATAACATATATGGCCATCATTATTTACCGGCTTAAAGGGATCTTTTCACGTTTTGGTAAATTGACAAAATTGAAAAAAGTTGTTTCAGATTCGCAAATTTTCGGTTTAGTTATGATATTTGTGAGGAAACAGTATAACTGAACATTTGCCATGGTCTAATATAGCCATTATGTGCATCTTTTGACGATTTAAAAACCTAAAAATTATAAAGCGTTGCAACGCGAAACGATTGAATAATTTGAAGAGTTCTGTTGTTGTCGTTTAAATTTGTGAAACTACGAAGATTGCTTATATAACGTATAAAATACGTATCTTATGTATGCTTGGCAGGATAGCTCAGTTGGCCAATGCGTTTTTACTTCAGGATTCCGGGGGTACTGGTTCGAGCGCTGCTGCGGGCTACTTTTTTTTCTTTTTTAAATTTTATTTTTGATCTTTTACTGGAGATTTTAAAATTTAATGTGTACATTTATAAATATAAAGCATTTATTGACAAACTTCAAAACATGCCAAAATCTGTGAAAAGGCCCCTTTAAAACAACGACGTTACGTTCTGATACGCCAATGTGAACTCAAACTCAAAGCGGTTTATTTAAAAGGCCGCTTAACAACTGTAGCTATTATTATTATTATTATTATTATTATTATTATTATTATTATTATATGAGCCGCGTTCTGAGAAAACTGAGCTTAATGCATGTGGGTAAAGTGTCGTCCCAGATTAGCTTGTGAAGTCCGCACAGGCTAATCAGGGACCACACTTTCCGCTTTTATGGTATTTTTAGTTTCAAGTAAGTCCCTCCTTACCAAAAATCAATTTTAGGCGGAAAGTGGCGACCCTGATTAGCCTGCGCGGACTACACAGGCTAATCTGGGATGACACTTTACGCACATGCGTTAAGCCCAGTTTTCTCAGAACGCGTCTCATGTTTTCTCAACACACCAGTCGTATCTCGATGTACTCGTTGCTGTCCAGGCCGCTCTCTATCCGGTACAGGACGCCGTCGCGCTCCAGGGTCATAAAACCGAACGCCAGCATGTCCTCGTTAGAGTTCAGTTGCCTCTCCAGAGGAAACTCGTACAGCACGATGCCGCTCCCGCCATTTTTGCCGAAGTAATAACCGGTCGGGACTGCGGATTAAAAACAAACATACTTTTTTTTCCGAAATAAAAACAGATCGGTCTGCGATTTTAATAATATCGCACTACTTTTTCCGAAGCAATAACCGATCGGGTCTGCGGCTTAAACAAGGAAAGTGCAAGGGTCGAAGGACGATCATTCAGATGAAATCATTTTTAAAATTAGCCGATTAGGTTTTAAAACTATTAATACTATAAATTGAAGACAGAAGAATACATGCAATTAACATATATTAATTTTTCTACTGATAAAGTCGAATTCTAGTTTGCAAAAGTCACTTGTTGTTCATGCTTTTAAAAGTATATCACTACGTGTATGGATAAAAAACTTTAACGGATTTTTTTTAATTAAAATAAAATGTGGTGTAATATCACGTGCGCTTATCCACTCATAAAAGCGATAAATACCATGATCTTGTGCACGTTCTTAGTAAAACAATATGCCCTTGAAAGCCAGGACGAGCTATCAGCAGGGTATTGCACATACATACTAGGCCGGCCGACGATGCAAGTGTTTCAAGAAACGTAATTAATTTATTTTGTTTAAAGTCTTAAAGAACGGTGATTGTGAACATTGACTTTGATTGTAAGTCAAATGGAAAATTGACTTTTACACATGTTAACAAAACTCGCGGTTATCTTAATACAACTATAATACAAGAGCTGTTTGTAAAACATGCATGCCCCCCATATGGGCTCTCCGTTGTAGTGACAGCCATTGTGTGAATATGTTTTTTTTTGTCACTGTTACCTTGACCTTTGACCAAGTGACCTGAAAATCAATAGGGGTCATCTGCCAGTCATGATCAATGTACCTATGAAGTTTCATGATCCTAGCCATAAGCCTCCTTGAGTTATTATCCGGAAACCATTTTACTATTTCGGGTCACCGTGACCTTGACCTTTGACCTAGTGACCTGAAAATCAATAGGGGTCATCTGCGAGTCATGATCAATCTACCTATCAAGTTTCATGATCCTAGGAATAAGCGTTCTTCAGTTATCATCCGGAAACCATTTTACTATTTCGGGTCACCTTGAACCTGACCTTTGACCTAGTGACCTCAAAATCGATAGGGTTCATCTGCGAGTCATGATCAATGTACCTATGAAGTTTCATGATCATAGGCATAAGCGTTATTGAGTTATCATCCGGAAACCATTTTACTATTTCGGGTCACCATGACCTTGACCTAGTTACCTCAAAATCAGTAGGGTCATCTGCGAGTCATGATCAATGTACCTATGAAGTTTTATGATCGTAGCCATTAGCGTTCTTGAGTTATCATCCGGAAACCATTTTACTTATTCAGGTAACCGTGACCTTGACCTTTGATATAGTGACCTGAAAATCAATAGGGGTCAACTGCGAGTCATGATAAATCTACTTATCAAGTTTCATGATCCTAGGCATAAGCGTTCTTGAGTTATCATCCGGAAACCATTTTACTATTTCGGGTCACCGTGACCTTGACCTTTGACCTTGTGACCTGAAAATCAATAGGGGTCATATGCGAGTCATGAATAATGTACCGATGAAGTTTCATGATCCTAGGCCTAAGCGTTCTTGAGTAATCATCCGGAAACCATTTTACTATTTCGGGTCACCGTGACCTTGACCTTTGACCTAGTGACCTGAAAATCAATAGGGGTCATCTGCCAGCGATTATCAATCTAACAATGAAGTTTCATGATCCTAGGCATAAGCGTTCTTGAGTTATCATCCGGAAACCATTTTACTATTTCGGGTCACTGTGACCTTGACCTTTGACTTAGTGACCTGAAAATCAATAGGGGTCATCTGCGAGTCATGATCAATCTACCAATCAAGTTTCATGATCCTAAGCCTAAGCGTTCTTGAGTTATTATCCGGAAACCATTTTACTATTTCGGGTCACTGTGACCTTGACCTTTGACCTAGTGACCTGAAAATCAATAGGGGTCATCTGCGAGTCATTATCAATCTACCTATCAAGATTCATGATCCTAGGCCTAAGCGTTCTTGAGTTATCATCCGGAAACCATTTTACTATTTCGGGTCACCGTGACCTTTGACCTAGTGACCTCAAAATCAATGGGTGTCATCTGCGAGTCATGATCAATGTACCTATGAAGTTTCATGATCCTAGGCCCAAGCGTTCTTGAGTTATCATCCGGAAACCACCTGGTGGACGGACCGACAGACCGACCGACCGACAGACCGACATGTGCAAAGCAATATACAATATACAATAAGCAATATACCCCCTCTTTTTCGAAAGGGGGCATAATAAAGACTCACAGTCCGTGCAAGGAACGCCGACATAGCCGGTCATATTGCAGTCGCAGTAGTAGTCATTGGCACGTGGCACGCACATCCCCATGGCGCAAGCGTTTGGCGCGCAGGCAACATTTAGATCTGAGATATAATGAAATTGTGGTAAGAATAAAAAAAACGGAAAATTAATCATCATCACCCTCATCATCATCATCATTTTGATCATAAAAAAATATAATCATCCTCAACAACATCACCGATGTTATCATCATCATTATCGTTATCATCATCATCATCATCATCATCATCATCATCATCATCATCATCATCATCATCATCATCATCATCATCATCATGATCATCATCATCATCATGATCATCATCATCATCATCATCATCATCATCATCATCATCGTTTCATCATCATCATCATCATCATCATCATCATCATCATCATCATCATCATCATCATAAATGTCAATATCCTCATCGCGATCATTATAATCAAGGTTATAATCATCAACGTCATCAGCAACATAGTCGCTAACATTATAATCAACATTATAATCAAAATTTCATTATCATCATCACCATCAATCCCAGCTTTGTCATAATCCCACCTACCATCACGATTCACATTTGCAGCGACAATTCTAAGGTTCAACGCATTAAAAATAACACACGATGCATTCGACCTACCGCGGCACCCGTCAATAATCTTGGATTTGTCCGTGGCATAGTTCATTAGGTCCGGAACAGCGCCGTTCAGGTCAACGGAGGCGAGACAGCCGCGGAATCCCTTCCTCGACTCGATCAGACTAGCAACTTCCGGTCGCGAGAACATCGCCTGTGGCAGACCGCCGATGTACAGCGTCCTACATTGGTAACATTGAAAATGTGAATATTGTTATGTAGGTCTTAAATGCTAACATAAATTTAGGTCACTGTATTATTGTCAAGATGTGCTGAAGTGCCTAGGTTTTAAATATCATATTTCATTTGTTGTATATATATCATACTATAATTCATATAAAACAGTATTAAAACATAGTATTTATGAAAGATCGTTTACATCGGAAGCATTACGCTGACTTTGTCGAGTCAATTTTCCTGGGTAGACCCAGTACTTGGAGTATGCAGAGAACAGCGATAAGGTCGGCACAGTAAATTGAGGTCGATCGGGATGGTCAGAGGGTGTAATCACGTGATAGTCAAGATGGCGACGTCCATGCCGAGGCAGGTATGTTTCGCCGTTGTATACCCTTTATTACTTGTATTGATTTTTTAAATGCCGCTCACTTTCCAGCTATATCAGAAAGACAGTTACTGGCGTTAATTTCGTAAAAATATTCGCTCGATATCTCGACTTAGCTCGCTGCGAAATTTCTTAGCGGGGTGACCTTATTATCGCTCCACTATGAAAATTTGTGGGGAGTAAAGTCGAGATATAAAGCGAATTTTAATACGAAATAAACGCTTATCGACTTTTTCGGCGTAAGCTGTATTAAGCCAGCTTTTCACCCTGACTTGACCTTTGTAAGTGTCCAATAATACTCAAATAAAATTTCCCGCGGCTAGGTACGAATGAATACACTTCATTTATTCCATTGGCTGATTTGAGTATAACACCAGAACATTGGAAACATATCCGCGTCTTTGAAACACTGTTTTACTGCATGAAACAATTTTATCTCTAATGAAAAGGCTCAATAGATAGAACAGTTTTACAATCAATTTTCGACATAAATACAGTTTGTGCGTTGACCTTTTATTTTCAGAGAATTACCAGCGCAAAAGCGTTTATACTAAAGGCTATGTTGTCATATTTAGTACTTACTTGCATTGCATTTCAACCCGCGAGGTTTCGGGTCAATTCGCGGCCATTTGTGAAAGTCAGAGTTTATATACAGTTCATCACCGGAGTTCGCAGAAGGGGTTGCGATCATTGTGTTACACCGGTCTTACTGACAATAACGTAGTGACTGAAATGCATTGCATTCCAATCCGCAAGGTATCAAAGGTCAGTTTGCGGTCAGTAGCAGAAATCTTTATATAAACGCCGTCTCGTAAACTTTGTGCACTTGAAGTCTGTTTTGATCAGAAAGATACTAAATAATGATATTCGGCGATATTATTGTGGTATGTCAATCATGGATTTTTAATATGGTTTCAACATTTGCATGATAATGACCAATTTAGATAAAATTAATTAGAAATATTTATCCATTTAGACCAGTTTATTAAGCATGAGCACAATAATTCGCTATACTATAATTATGCAATTAAATAAGATTCGAGTATTGCCAGCTGACCTATATGCACTCGTTTATTTTCATGTTTCTTGTGTTTTTCTATTCTGTAAATATAGATATCTGAGTAATAATATCACATAAAGCAAAATAAGCCACGAAATCTGGTGCAACACCCCGTAATTGATTTGCTTATGATGTAGCTAAGAACTGCGCAGAAAAAAGGCATCCGCTACTTTTTATCTCATAGAGATAACTTTTGATCGTTCATAAACATCGACCACAATCAACGCCGTATATCTTTTTTTAAAGATATTTCTTGTTACTGATATGACTGGAAATTGAGCGTCGTTTAAAAATAAAACACAAGTTATAAAGGGTATAAAACGGCGAAATATAACTGTCTCGGCATGAGCGTCGCCATCTTGACAATCACGTGATTACCCCCTCTGATAGTGAGAACAAACATTCCTTTGAACGCCGTATGGTGCGATTTCAAGTACTTATTAAAACCGGGCAACAATCTCTCGACTTTTTTTAGAAATAAATGGCATCAGAGTAAAAAATCACATTCAAACCATTGTTACTTTTACAAACAAAAGTGTTATTATTATGACAATCCGACACGTATTTGTCCAACATAATGCATGTGAATTGTAATACGAACATAATTAATGTACTTTTCATTTCAGTGCACAAATTGTGAGCAAACATAATAAAGCAATGTCGAGAAATTTAGACCTAAATCTAAATCCACGAAGCTCCTATTAAACAACCTTTAGCTGTCTCTAGTTACATTGCTCTGGATTTAATGTTAATATTTAAATCTGTAAAAGACAAAGAAATAATGCTTAAACGACTAGTATTAAAACCATTTTATAAGACGAACACTTTGCCTTCCAATTATAATATGTGATCATTAATATAAACTTCCGATTTCCCGCAATATCTTTGGGAGTAGAAGCCCTTTTGTGTGTCAACAAAATATTCGTTTAAAGGTAAAAAAAACGAGTAAAGGTTTCAGATCTATTGAAAGTCTATAAAGATAACATAATCACATCTTTGGTCGACGTTTAACCTGATCTCTGGCACATAAGTCGCCCTTAAACTCTTTCAGTGCGGGAACCGAATTTTGAAGGCCTTTGCAAACAGTTTGGATCCAGATGAGACGCCACGTTATGTGGCGTCTCATCTGGATCCAAACTGTTTGCTATTATGATAGTATTCTTTGAAAAAAATCGAAGAAAATGCTAATTTTAGAAATTCAGCAGACGACATTTTAGCAGAAGACAAATTACCCAGCATGCAAAGGGTTAACATTTGGCGCAGTATGCCGCCACGACACATTTGCTTCTCTTCCTCACCCATTTCAACATCTGGGCGGAGAAGAGCAAGCGTGGGAATATTAATCTTTGCTCAGAAAAACCCAGTGGTCTGAGCGGGATTCAAACGGGATCTCCTCATTTCTAGACCAGCAGCCTACCATAAAACACTGTCCCTATACAATTAACTCACCCGGCAAGACTGAGTGAGCCGCTAGTGGACACCTGCACGTTCTCTCCGTCCACCCGCACCGTGAACTGACTGCGTTCATTGAGCGCCACCTGCACTGTGTGCCACATGTTGTCGTTGAGCTGCCCCGTGGGAACCACTGTGAACTGGTTCCGGCCGCCAATGTTGTACGCCAGGCGGAGCTGTCCGTTGCTCATCTCCACAGCGATCGCGTCGCTTCCACTTCCGCTGTTGTACAATATTAACCCGTTGGATTCTCGCGTCTTGAACTTGAAGAGAATTTTCATGGTCCTTGTGGAGGGAATCGACGGAAGCTGGAAATATGTTTCGCTGCTAGTGACCGTAATTGGTTTGTATGTCAGCAACGGAAGTTTATCAACCGGCTCGATAAACCACTGCATATTCGAATTCGTGCTCTGTGATCGCATGAGGTTGAATATCTCCTTATCGTCGTAGATGAAATTCTGCATGTAACCGATATAGTTGTTCGCGCCACGGAAGCTCGCCCTTGTTTCCTAGGGAACCGAACATGATCCGGTCGATGTAGAGCTTATAATTTTCGCCGCCCATGACGCCGGTCATTTTGTCCTCGTCGTCAACCCACACCTGAACGTCGTCCGCCCGCCGACGTATGTACAGAGTGTGCCAGAAATAGTCGTTCAGATTCTTTCCGGTGAAGAATTGCTGAAATATACGTAACAAAACATGTTCCTGTACAGCTGTTAAGGTCAATTCCAGTGGAGAATGTCTAAAAATACGTAATAAAACATGTTCCATTATTGTTAATATACAAGTTCATACTGTCTGAAATATACTATCACAATATACCATATTTGACCGTTTTTTTTCTGTGGGTCCTGCTGCGAATACCTCTATGTGTGGACCGTTTTGTTTATCAAACATAATTGTAGGTTATTAAGTATTCGACACAAGAAAAATTGAAAGACATATCTGAAAGCTAAATTGCGCTAAAACCTTATGACCGCCCGCAACAAAAACGTGCGACAGTCCCAGTTGTGTTGGAATGTTACTACTAGTAGACTATATTTAAACAGAAACAAGGTTCTATGGCACTGTAGACCCAGAAATATCAGCAATCGTAGAATTACTTCGATGTATGGAATCAGTCGGTGGTGGTGACATAACGGTAAATAAATAAACGATAATGCGACAAACAATTTTGATTTTAAGATAAATTAATGCATATGTGTGTAGCGCAAAATCTATTACGCTGTATTCGTGATAGAATACTTCATTTGTGTTGTTTTACTGCGAGTTTTATTTTTGTTCAACTTTTTTACGCGACACGCGGGCTCGTCACAATATTTCAGCAAAAGAATGCTGAACGGTCGGTCACTGTCGCTACTAGCAATACAATATCGTACCTCCGCCTGGCGACCGGCAGAGCATGGACTCAATAATACTGTGGAAGCTTTCTAAAGATCTTCCCAAAAGTCGCCAAGGGCTCGTTATACCCGGGAAACGGACACTAAGGCGTTTCATTAAGTCGCATGCTTTTGATACAATCGAGCTTCAATAAATAAGTTACAACTAAAAGTAAAGAAACTAAAACAAGGTCGTACCTTCACAATCCCGTCCACTTTTATAGTGACCTTGGCCCTGCCGTCGACCAGCTCGGCCTGAATGTAGTCGTCCTTGTTGTCAGCTTCCGTCCTGAACACGAGTATATACAAAAGTCTCATAAGAATACAGGGTAGCTCCTGGCCAAAATGCGCGGGTGCGCAGGCAGTCAAAATAGACATATATGGTAAAAGTAAGCTTTTGTTTAAAACCGAACTCAGGTTTTCATAATCCTGAATTTTACTTCTAGATTATGCATTCAATATAACAAGTAACACCTCTTTCACTTAAATAATATTTCAATACACTGCGAAAACCACACAGAATGTTTGACACAAGTGTCGCTTGACAAATGTATTTACGAATATAATTTATTTTATCCCCGATCAGGGTGAACGTTTAATGCATGTACGTTCCGCTCAGGCATATCAGGGACGTCACTCACCGCTTTTATGGAATTTTTTGTTACAAGGAAGTCTCTTCTAAACGAAAATCAAGTCTATGCCGAAAGTGTCGTCTCGGATTAACATGTTCACACTATACAGGTATACTCGGAATGACACATTACACACTTGCTTTAAGGCCCTTTTTTCCAAAAGTGAGATTAATATATTTCATACACATTGCTCCCCAAGAATACTCACCGGAATAGCAAGGTGTCGCGTAGTGGCGTGTAGAAGCGCACGGAGAGGTCGTTGGTATGGGTCACCTCCCGGTTAACGAAGTTGAACGCGCTCCAGTTACTTCCGTCCCAACCCGCGATCACCGCGTCTGCAATAGGGTCATGAAACGAGTGCGGACAATGGTGTAATGAGAAGAGTGCGAACAATGGGGTTGTTGAAACGAATGCGGTCATTAGCGTAATGAAACGAGTGCAGACGATGAAGTACTGAATTTAGTGCGGACAATGTGGTAATGAAACGAGTTTGGGTACTGAGGTAAATGAAACGAGTGCGGACAATGTGGTAATGAAACGAGTGCGGACAATGGGGTAACGAAACGAGTGCAGACGATGGGGTAACGAAACGAGTGCGGACAATGTGGTAATGAAAATAGTGTGGGTACTGAGGTCAATGAAACAAGTGCGGACAAAGGATTTATGGTAGTAGTCCGGTAATTAAAATAAAACAACCTCGATCTGGGAAACTCGTACTAAACGCATTTGCGTAAATTATCTTCCAAGATAATAATCTACAGTCCCTAAAGGCTAATCAGGGACGACATTTTTCACGTTTATAGAAGTCTCCTCTTAACGAAAATCCACTCAAGGCATAAAAAGTCGTCCCAGATTCGTCCCTGAATCTAGGACGACACTTTACGCACATATATTAAGCTAAGGCTAAAATGGAAAGAGATAGGGCCTGTTTAAGGCTTCAAAATTCATAGAACAACGTTGAGGAGATTCGAAAACAAATACCACCAGGCTAATCATGCACTTGTTATTATAAAAACAACTTCACTTAGAAGCGGATTTACTTGCGTTGCAGTTCTGTCCGGTGTATGGCGTGTTCGCGCAGTCGCAGACGTATCCGTTCATCCGGTCCCTGCAGAATCCGTAAGCGCAGGGCTGAGATTGACAGGAACGCGACATGGGGCTGCAGCCGAATTCGATCCCCACAAGGCGCTGCGTGTTGATGACCCGATGAAGGTCGATGCCTTAAATCAACAGATTGTTAAACCGATATTAATTTCCTAACTGTTTTATCCGTACAACGTTCTTTTGAATTTAGTATTGACTTGTTCACCAATCTAAAATAATAACTAATTCACGTGTCTTTCGATGATCTTCCGGTTAATGTTGATACCTGTTGATAAGTAAGTATTACAGACTGATGAGCAAGAGAGCACATATTTCTTAGGAACGGTATACGGCTAACAAAACAATGTGCTTAGTAACCAGTCAAGGTCATTGCATGAAAAAGGCTGATGGATTGAACTTTATATCATGTGATGATTTTCGTGTTGCCATTAATATATGACTTACAAAAAGAAATCATTCGACGAGAATGAGATTCGAACTCACGCGGGGAGACCCCAATGCATTAGCAGTTCATCGCCTTAACCACTCGGCCACCTCGTCTGATTCGATCTATTGAATGTGTGACATTTACATTAATGTGTACAAATATATTATATAGTATATTTTAAAAGTAATATGTTAAATATATTAAAATTGACGAAGATGAGATTCGAACCCTATTGCATTAACCACTCGGCCACCTCGACTGATTGGATCCAATGAAATTAAGAAGTTTACATGTCTAAGAGTAGTATGTAAATGTAGTATTAAATAAAAAGTAACTCGACGAGGATGAGATTCGAACTCACGCGGGGAGACCCCAATGCATTAGCAGTGCATCGCCTTAACCACTCGGCCACCTCGTCGCATACAATCAGCGAAGCATTATCACACATTTATACAATAGAGCTGATTCTTCTATTACAGCTCATATCGACTGCGTTTACAAGTCAGCTGTCGATAACATATGGCGTTGCTGTTGCTGTGTCAAATTTCAAGAAATAACACGATACGCATGTAATCCGATAAAGACCTAAGCGATCCGATAATGGCTGAATCAGTTTACCATGAAATTCGCGCTGTAAACAAATAATATTTTTTCGGAAATTTAAAACCGCTGGCATGTTTCAATAGGAAAGACATGTGTCTATCTAGATTTAATGGTTTAATTACTGAATGCATGGTGTTTACGTTGAAATGAGACTCGAAGCCCTTAGCTATCCGTTATACACCAATCGACTGTACAGCTATTTCACAAGCAACTAGTACAGATCTTATAATTGTACGTTCCGGCAGTTTACTTATAAGTTAAACTATACATTGTTTAACTGTAAGTGTACGTTCGAAAGTTTGTCGTTCGGGAATTACAAGTTAAGTGTTTGTACACATGACAATAGGTTTTCTTCACGATTATACGATAGTTAAAAGTTACGAAACTACCGAGTCGCTATGTTGATGAAAATCAACGAACCAGCCGTGTGGCACCTTATCTGACTGCCCATCTTTTTTTTATTCAGGAATTCTTAAACACATACTGGCGGAATGGACGGACAAAGCGGAGAGTATATGCTCATGTTTCTGTAAGCTGCTAATAAGAGCCCATTACAGGCCGACGACTTACCGACACCGTTTATCACGAGCGACTCGAAGCAGCCTTTAAATCCCTCTCGAGAGTATAAGGGCCAAGGGGCCGACTCGAAGTTGTCATACCCGCCAAAGAACGTTTTGAAGAAGTACATTCGCTGGAGCTCTTCCGGTGAAACGGTGTCGACGAACTGACGTCCGTCCAGCGTCAACGTCACGGTTCTAACATTCCGGTCGACACGCATCGTAACCTGCAAATTGGTATTTCGGTAAAATTCGAAAGTAATTGAACACAAAGAATCGCGACCATCATTATCAGCAGCACCATCATCATCATCATCATAATCATCATCATCAATCATTATCATCATCATCGTCGTTGTCGTCGTCATCATCATCATCATCATCATCATCATCATCATCATCATCATCATCATCATCATCATCACCATCACCATCATCATCATCATCATCATCATCACCAACATCGTATCATCATCATCATCATCATCATCATCATCATCATCATCATCATCATCCTCAACAACAATAACATCATTATAATCATAATCATCACCATCATCATTATTATCGTCCATTATTATCATTATTATCGACATCGTCGTTGTCGTCATTTTTTTCTCTTTATCTTCATCATTTGCATCATCATGAGCAGGAAGCAGCAGCTGCAGTATCGATAACGTCGTCGCCTGCATCCTTCTTCTCCTCATCATCATCGCCATCCCCTTTAGTATCATAATAATATGCTTTAACGGCGACGCACATGTACCGCACGACAGCGCTGAACTTCTGAAACAAAACATATTTTAAAAAATACCGTTAAGAAACTGACCTCGTGCCATTCACCGTCATCAACGCGACTGTCCGAGAACATGTTCCGGCTAGTAGCGCTGCCAAAGTCGGCCACAAAGTACAGGATCCCGTCAAACACCTCTATAGCAAAGAACTGAACCGCCGAGCCGTGTCCCATAACGAGAAGACCACGTGGTTCTAGCGTTCGGAACCGAAAGCTCATGGAGCCGCCAGTGCGCATGTCCAAGGCGTCTGTGACGAGCAACATGGAGTTTCCGGACTTGAAAGTGACTGGGGTTGGCTGAAAGCAGTGGTAAGAATTAGACGTGCATCATACTTACGTTTATCCAGTTGCCACTTATTGTAAAACCGACTTTCCGATTGTGTTTTTTTTTTCGAGCGGGATTTCTCTCGTTTGACAATCTTTAATATGTGTGTGTGTAATTCATGTTACATATTGGGAAGTTCACGTGCGACAAGTCTCATATTCTCTGAGCGTAAAATACGATACAATTCCGAAAGTATTTACACTATTTCGGTTTTTCAATGTTTTTGATGGAATGAAAATTAGTGTTCATCCTTATCGTGCAGAAACATTGAATTTTACATAGGTGCAAATTTCCACTCGAGATTTCACATAATATAAGAACAATTTAAGTAAAGATTTCCCAAAAATCTTTTTTGAATGCCGAACCAGATGTCATCTCCCGAAGAAGCGTTTAAAGACCAATCGATATGTCAGCTACTACCGCCACATTATAAAATTGGGGACATCACTCGCCAGTACGCTAGGTGGCAACCTGATTCTTGTAAAATCATACCAATAGACTGACCTGTCTTGGGGGCGGAGTGACAGGAGAGGGCCTCGTGGTGCTCCAAGTCCAGTTGCCAATGTTCCATTGGTTTTTGTCGTAGACGTCGATGTCGCCGGTGGAGTCCCCCACGTACTGCAGGAAACTCACGATCAACTCTTTGTTACTTCTGATCACCTTCTTCGCCTCAACCTTTAAACAAATTAACCCATAACCACATAGATTGCATTTTCACGCATTTCTAGTTCAATAGAAAGTTGAATTGAATTTAAGACCTCTCGTACTAGATTCAAATTGTTAAGAACTTAACTCCAAACCTTAGATACTGATGAGCAGCAAACAGCATAAAACCTGAACAGACTGTGAGTTACTCGCAGGCTGTTCTGGTTTTATACTGTTTGCACATTGCCATTTCCACGTTGGCTCCCAGTGGAAGGAGTTAAACAAAATGAGCATCTCTCTGATATAACGGGGTTAAATGGATGTGCGTTAAGATTCGTCCCAGATTACCCTTGAATCAGGGACGACACTTTTCGCATCAATGGTACATTTCATTCAAATAAAGTATCTTCTTTGCGCGCATGCATTAAGACCGGTTTTCTCAGAACGAGGTTGAATATATTCTTGAACAGTTGTATAATGTTGAAAAACATCCGGGCGATTCTTTTCACTTACTTTTTCTAACGACCCCTTACTCTCTTCCCGTAAATAAAACAAAGCATGCATCTGTGTCTTTATTTTCAGCTAAGGTGGAAAATATCTATAATGAATACGTCCTCATCAGACCCTTGTAACCGCCTCATAACCAACACGGACAATCATGAAGAACACTTATCCGTGGTTATATTTGAAAATAAAGAGCAAGTACCTCGGTTAATCATAAATAATAATGAATGAGACTAAATTTTAGATCGAAATAAAAGTGCACGGACTTTGAGAGAAGTATGTCCATGAATATGTGTTAGAGGCATTTTCCGAGTTGTTTCCCTTTTATGTATACACTGTTACTATAATGTTTGGTGTAAAAATTGCGACCATCAAACAGTCAAACTTAAACCAATGATTCAATATTGGCGCTGTCTCGATACCTTGGCAATCTCCAAAAAAAATCTTTGGATGGCGATACTATTTACGCGACATATTTTTCACATCTTCTTCAAAATAAACATGAAAATCTCTTTCTTCACAGATCAAGTACAGTTTTATTAATCGAATTTTCTGTGAAATATTTCTTCTCTGAACATTGCGCACGTTCTTGTCTGTGAGAAATAATTATGGTTTGTGACAAAAATAAAGAATTCAAATATTACGGATATTAATTCTTTTTGGGGCTAGTACCGCAAATAATCGAAATAAAACGATCGAAACATTAATTTCATAAGTACCATATAGAATTTTAAAATATTTGCGAATAAGTCCAAAAATTACTTACATCAACAAGAGCACCGTCGAAGTTCGTATCGACCAATCCGGTGTCGACTCGGGTGTTGTTACTTCCGCCTAAGTATAGAGTAGCACCGGAAGTTAGGAACTGAACGTCGGTGTAAGCCGTCACTTGTGTGGCCAGCTGCTCGTCGATATAGAACTTGAGCTGCAAACAGACATTAACGATGATGAAGTTGATGGCGGATGGTGTTGATGCTGTTGGTTGCAGTGATGCTGCAGCTGCTGCTAATGATGGTAACTATGGTGGTAAAGAGGATAGTGCCCTTGTTGCTGTTGGTGATAATTTTACTGATAATAATGATTATAATAATAATTAAAAAATATATACACTCTCGAGTGTGTATATGTGTGTTCTAACATTTGAAACAAGTCCGGTGATAAATATGAAGCGAGTTGTAAACTACTGACGTTTACGACCATCGATTGAATTATGTTAACAGAAGAAAAAATAAACTAACGGCAGCTTTTTCTCAGGTCACTACCGCCCCTCTTGGATCCTACAGGTTTCGCTTTATTACTCTAGCCATTTTTCAAAGCCTGTGATAACAGCAGGGTAGGTAAACCTTAAGAATATAGTTGTTTTAAACCATGGGAAAATACTGCAATATAAATCGCATTCATGTCTCAAGACGCCGAACCAGACACCACCAGCATGACACTTCGAAAGAGGCCATAAGCACATCCTATTCAAGAACTTGTTTCCCAACGATGCGAACACCTAACTATGAAGTTTCATCTTGATACTTCTTCCGACAAAATGTTCATTAAGGTATATACAAAGGCAATAACAGTAAACATATGGAAGCAAGATTTTATTTACGTGTACACTGCTCTTTTCTTCAATAATATGCATCTCCCCACTTTTGTAATGTTTAAGGATGTTAGAAATCGCATATCCACGCCGTCATGTCATGGGGAACAATGCATACAGATTCAAATGTACTACGGACAGACGAACAGACAGACCGTTAGATATCCATGGTAATTCCTTTATGCCAAATTCGCTTCGTTTTGGGATTTCAACGTGAGAGATAAATGGCTGTTCTGTTCTTGTGTATGGTTTCTAGATTTGTTTTGTTTTGGGAACTCTGCCAAGTAATATCATCGCATCGGAAGAGTTTCCATAATGTGCATACATGCATGTTAATGTATTTAATATTCTTTGTCAATCCAAATGGAATAATTATAAAAAACATATCTTACAATCCAGTCATGTCAAATACACGCATATTTTATTAACAGTCCCAAATATGTTTTATAAGATAGCTGTTTCATTCCTTTCTAACAAACATTATCGTCGTCGTTATGCTGCTAATGAACAAAATAAATCGTTAAGGTAAAACTAAAACGTTCTTTTTTATGGTTAGATCACTTAACAATAAACCGCTTTAAATACCGTCAACATTTTGAATGTTTTACTGCGCGCCGATCACGTGACTAACCTGTCGTCCGTTTTTGTCTACCCGGATCTTGTGCCACTTGAAGTCGCCTAGCACGCGGGAGTCCGGATGTTGAATGCGCACCTGCTGTGGGTTTCCCCTTCCGTCGTCTATGACGAAGAACAAGGTGCCGCTCTGACACGATACAAAGAACCGAGTGGAATTGGTACATTAATGACGACGTTTTGAACTTAAAATTCAATGATATGGAACTTTTAAAGGCAGAGTTAATAAAGTTACGAAGGTCCATCCTTTTATGTGTGGAATGTTATGTGTGAAATGTTATGTGTGATATGTTATGTGTGAAATGTTATGTGTGGAATGTTATGTGTGAAATTTTATGTGTGAAATGTTATGTGTGAAATGTTATGCGTGCTTTTTTGTGTGGTGGTTATGTAAGAAATGTAATGTGGTGTAAATTACAGCGCTTCGCTCACAGATATTCATTTTTTGATGTTTTGTTTTTGTTTCAAAATCAAACATGGGTTAAGTCTTTTTTGCAGTAAATACCCAACAAAAGAGAAAACTGGATAACAACCAAGCTATGTGTCAAGCACTTATACAACATCGTGATTTTCTTCTTAAAGAACTTAAGTAAGACATTTTTCCAAACTCTCTGATCTTTTTTGAGCAACGATTTCTGTTAAGGATTTCTTCGTGGAATTCCACAACGGAAATCACATGGAGCCATGCCAGATCAATTCCATAATTCGGTAGATATGTGTTATTGAGAGTCTGTACTAATATTCAAAAGCTTCAAAAAATAGGATTCCATTCTGCACATGGGTCTTAATTGCGATCATATCACTAGAGCATAGCCGTGCGTTTCTTCTGTTCTCTCAAAAAAACCGGCCTGTCGCTTAACACATTACTTTCACATATGCAGTGACACTTGAGTTTTCATTGTTCATTCATATTTAAAACAATATTTAAATTTTAAACACGGATTGCTGTTGGGATGGGCTCAGTATTGATACAAGCTCATTGTGGGAAAAGTGCAGAATTTGTTAAGTTCCAAGCATAGCTGTGTTATTGTTTACCGCCATGGGACAACTTCGCTAAACAGAAATTTAATGGTTTCAGAATTATAGTAAAAACGGGGTTTATTTGCTAGGTTACTGTTGACCGATGTGGAACGTAACCGCCGCTAGGAATTTGATATGTTCCGGGCGTTACTACATTTCACGGTCAAGCGATAGGTGACGTCACCGCTGAAATATGATTGGTTCCGAGCATTCAATGCTACCGTCAACCAATAAGGGTCGTAGCCGCATCTGACCTTTAGCAGTTTCCTTACTGAGCTATGTCACCATTCAAAGAAAGGGAACGTAATAGCTGCGAAGAGTAAGAGTGGTGTACCTTGAGGCTAAAATGCATCTTCCGGCCGCCGGTTCCCTTCCAGATCCAGATTAGTCCGTCCGCTGTCTGTGTTATGAACTCCATCGAGAAAGTCTCGTTGTCGGCCGGGGTGAGAATCTCGTCCATCAGCTGGCTGAAGTCGTACTGGACGTAGGACTTTCCGTAGAAACGGATGATCTTTGACGTGGATGTAACCGACGTAAGCCGGGTACCGGCGTTAAACTGTTGCCCATTTCCGGTCTGTGGGGCCGTCGTGATGAACACTAGAAATACATGGAAATTAAGCGTATTGTGAAATACGGTACAGTAAAGTGAATATTGATTTTATTGATTTTTCTCGTGAGATTGTTTCTCGTCCTGAAAATGAAAGGACACTTGATATTCGAAAGATTATCTTTAAAGGGACATTTTCACGGATGTTGGCATTTATTGAAGTTTGTCATGAAATTCTTTATATTGATAAATGTAAACGATGGATCTTAAAAGCTACATTAAAACAAGAATAAAATTAAAGAAAGAAAAAAAGTAACCCTCATCTGGGCTCGAACCACTGACCCCTGGAGTAAAAGGATATCGATTAGACCAATCGGCCATCCGTGCTCATACAATGAATGATGTAGTTTATACTTTATATAAGCAATCCTCGTAGTATCACACAATATAACGACAACAAAAGACTCTCCAAATTATTCAATCGTTTCGCGTTGCTACACTGTATAATTTTCAGGTTTTTAAATTCGTCAAAAGATGCATATAATGGATATTTTAGAGCATGGTAAATGTTTAGCATTACTTTTTCCTCACAAATATCATAACTACAACGAACATTTGCGAATCTGCATTATTTATTTTTTTAATTTGGTCAATTTACCATAACGTGAAAAGGCCCCTTTAAGGTCGATCTTACAACTGAATTGAGACAAAAATGTACAGCACATCACAGTAAAACGAGCTGATCTGACTGTGTAGGCCTTGATTATAATATATGGCCTAAAAGAATGTGAAAGAATGTGTTCTTGCCTGCACACGTAACTTTTACAACTGGTTAAATGAAAGATCATTATAAGCGAATATCAAAAGCCCCATATTATTTATCAACAGCGATTATAGTCCTCAACAAAGACATACATTGTCATTGCGTGTGCATGTAAAGTACATCGAAAATGATAATTGCGATAGTTCTAACAAATATGACAGTTCTTTCAAATACCTACTACATAACAACGCCAGCCATTTAATGTAATGGACGAATAATGCTGTGGTTGCGTAAAATTTTCAGACTTTCTAGTTCACCGTTACTACGAGGATAAGCTTCAGATTTCTGCTTTAATTGCCCGCACACTGTTTGAGTATGTATATCCGTCATTCATCATGCACACAATCATCCTCAGCAAATATTTGAACTGTTTCCAAGATCACAAGATGTTGGCAGAGAGATAGTAAGAAACTTCCTCCCCCCCCCCGGCATATTCCTGTATACGATTTGTAAAATAAAGGTATACCTACGTATACACGGGTTTCGAACAGGTAGAAGGAGTAAAAGAATAAAAGTTAGTGGTAGAAACAGAAAAAAACAACAGTGTATTGAATATAAGTATGTAAATAATATGATAATTTATTACCTAAGATTTTGTCACAAAGGGTGTTGCTGATATATTGGAATATGTTTGTAACTGATCCATTTGTTGTTGTTGTTTCATTCAAAAAAAATATTTACCCGTTTTTGTTTTAAAATTTCACTAAACCTCAATAGCGATGTTTTATTGTGTAAAATTGGTTTAGACCTATTACAGTCATAGGACGCTTTTACCACGTACAAAACCTTTACGACGAAACTAAATTTGAAAACAATCATCATGATGCCGTTTTCAAATAGCAAATTACGTGCATGTGCAGCTTTTAGTGGCATTTTACTTTTTTTTGATAATCGGTAACGTTATGCAAAAGTAAGACTTTAAATTGTGCTGTCACTTTTGTATATTTGTCTTAAAGGTAAGTATCATTGCATCCCGGGCAAGCTTCATCATCTCTGTTGTACCTAGCGTGTATGAATCATGCCGCCAGCAGGAGTGAAACGATTAATCACCCTTTTGTACCTGGCCGCTTAATGCCGCCGCTTAATGCCGTTTCAAAAAAGAAGCAGGCTTTGCCTTAGCCGCGGGCCGCGGTCATTTGTCACAGTGGAGTACACCGAGGTCCAGTATCAGACGACAGATCGTAAAGCCAACGCCCGAGAAAAAGGCACAGCGAAATTTCACGTGAAGGGTCGCGTATCCACTTTGCTTTAATCATACCATTATGTTTGAACCTTAACCCATTTATGCCTAGTGGACTCTCCCATCTTTTTAAATTTGATCAATTTATTTCCAAAATTAGGGATGTCTAGTATATTTATTTCTATATTTAGAATATTTCTTACAGAAATTCCTGTATGCAAACAGCGTAGACCCTGATGAGACACCGCATCATGCGGCGTCTCATCTGGGTCTACGCTGTTTGCCAAGGCCTTTTTTCTAGACGCTAGGCATTAATGAGTTAAGTGTATACCTTATATAATAACAAACAAATGAGGAAACATAATTATTGATTTTATTTTGTTATATACATGTTTTTTATGAATTTTGGTTTGTATTACGTTATATAATGTAGTATTTTAATATTATATTATTAATTGTGTTTTCCTAAAATGTTTTTTGTTATGCAAGCTTTGTATATTAATAGCCGTGTTCTAGACCTAAGCAAAATAAAAAAAATCCTGACAAAAGTTAACTTGCTGCCGGAAATAAATTTAACCCATGTATGCCTTGTGGACTCTCCCATCCTTCTAAATTTGATCAATTTATTTTCAAAATTAGGCATGTCTAGTATATTTATTTCTTTATTTAGAATATTTCTTACAGAAATTCATTAAAGCAAACAGCGCAGACCCTGATGAGACGCCGCATCTTGCGGCGTCTCATCTGGGTCTACGCAGTTTGCCAAGGCCTTTTTCTATACGCTAGGCATAAATGGCTTAACTTGAATCACTGCGCCTCTTACACAGAAAACATATAAACGTTATCGAGAAATTATTTGTGAACCCGCCTTAGTATGCAAGCTTTGTAAGCAAGTTATGTCAAATACTTCACGCTATTTATGAAGATGTCACTAAACCAGAGCTAATTGTTTCATTTACAAACAAGGTGATCTTAGATCGCATAATGTCATTTCACCCTGGGGTCATACATTGTCACTTAACGCGACAAGATATGTATCTTAACTACTTGTATTTCATGTATTTGAGATCTTTATTCAGTATGCAAATTGTTACTTGTGTAATTTATCGTATACTAAAAATAAAAGAGATTTATTAAGCAATTACAAAAATAAACTGATAGTGGTTTTATGATGTAAAGAAAGTGGTATTGATGAATATTCTACATTACTATAATGTATTTAAATAAAGCGGGACGGTGGTGGTGGCGGGGAGGGGGGATGGGCTTCCGTTTTCATGCCCTAGCATTTAAACCTTTGTGCCTCATCCCCCTTCCGTGTGTTTTCCCATCCATTTTAAACATGTCTTACTCTTTTGTGCCCCTCTTGTCATACGTCAACGTTCTCGTAAATACAGACATACTCAACTGGTTTGTATATACTATTGACGATTTTGCAGATTGAAATTACTTGAAATTTACATTAAATCATTTCCAATAAAAAGCATACCACGCAGAATATACGTTCAATGAATGATTGACTATCTGTACTTTAGTGAATATATTTAGATGTATAAAACCTACAAAATCATTTTTATAAGCATAATAATATAATGTGCCAGTCTGTCAGTAACGATCGGTTATTGCAACGGTTAAACGTCAGTTTTCTACTGACCAAAAAGGAGATTTATTTTAAGAACGGAACGTAGCGTCTATGTTGAAACTATATGACATTAATACTTTTTCGTCTCTTTTAACTAAGCATTTTTCATCGGATGCATCAAAAATGGTACATTGCATATGGTCAACAATATTATATGGTCAACAATATTATATGGTCAACAATATTATATGGTCAACAATATTATTTTAATTTGTGAAATGTGAGTATCACCACATTGCGGTTCACAAAAACGTAATAAATGTCCAGTAAATAAAGCATGGGTCTAACCTCAAGTTTTTTAGAATGCACTTGACGACCTGTGCAATGGGTGGGGCATGGCAAATCGCAATACAAGTGTAAAGACTTTTTTTTAAAGATAACGTGTCTGCACTAAGTTGATAGAACACGAAGTTCATATTTGGCTCCTGGCAAACATTAGCGTGAAATAACGTCGTTTTAACATGATTACATTTAAAACAGACAGCAAATTTTCTTTTGGGGGCGTAAAATGTTGTTTGTTCCCACAAACCCGGCCGAGTATTATGTATGTGCCGACCCTAAACGTTAAAAGGGTTTCAGGTTGAAAATAAGATCACGTTTTGTCTTATTTCAGTCTTTTTTTAATCGCTCAATTAACCATTTCGTTTGCGATCGTGATTCATTATTTTGATACTATGTGGAAATTTACAACAAATTTTGACGCTTTGGAAGAGACTTCTCTTTAAAAAAAAAATCTGTAAAACGGTAAATTGTTGTCCCTGGTTAGCCTGCACATGTTAATCTGGTATGATTATTTAATCTCAGTGTTCTCCGAGTTCTCATACACAAAAAACTAATCTTTAAGTGTCCGTATTGTCTTATCATAATCGGGATCATGTCGAATACAATAGATTGTAAGTTAACATAACTTTGTGATGAATGAAGACAGCGCTTCTGTGTAAAATACCAGTGCAAAAATCATGTATTTAATACTAAATGAAAAACAGGCCAAGCTCTTCTTGCTACAAACGATCATCGATACTGAGCTACTTTTAATACCGTATTCAATCAGGGTCAATGGGACTTATCTATCATCGCGAACACTGTGCATGAACGGATTATCGTATCGTAAGATCAATCTGGGAGATTTGTAGATTGTGGGTGCAGACATGGCTGTGTCGGTAAACAAAACAAGCAACAGATGTGCTAGCTCGACATGGCTGTGTCGGTAAACAAAACAAGCAACAGATGTGCTAGCTATAAACCACGTGCAGCTTCGGCGGGGGCGAGTTGATCCTTCTTAACCCATTTATGCCCAGTGGACTCTCTCATCCTTTTAAATTGGATCAATTTATTTCCAAAATTAGGGATGTCTATTATATTTATTTCTATATTTAGAATATAACTTACTTCAATTCCTTTAAGCAAACAGCGTAGACCCAGATGAGACGCCGCATCATGCGGCGTCTCATCTGTGTCTACGCTGTTTGCATTGTCCTTTTTATCAGGACGCTAGGCATGAATGGGTTAATATTGAGTGTTTAAGTGCAGTGGTTTTTAACGGAGTATACACTATGAAACATGGGCGACCTTGTAGGAGTGTACATCGATTCCTACTCTTTCATCGGACAGAATTCATCATATAACTTTAAAATCTCAGTAACGTTATAACTTTTAAGTGTTAACAATTGTTACTTTGCAATCGTTGATGTAGACGATTTTCTATATAACGTTGTAAATCGGCTAATAAAAAACCAATTGAATTCTGGTGCGAAAGAAATACGCCACTAAGTCGAAAATAGATTTACTCGCGACAGAAATGTTTCCTGGTCGGTAAAGAACGTTATTAAAATTTAAAAAAAAAACTTATTCTAAATTCACGTGTCATATTTGACAACGAAATTTTGCGAAGGTATGACATCTAAATGTTACTTTGATGTGCTACTGTCTGAAGCACCAGTGACCACTGTAGATGGGTAGATTAAAATAACTGTGTTCTCTGTCTAAAGTAGGATCAGCCAGTGATATATTAGGTAAGGGGTCTCTTTCATACAATACGTGTCCACTACAACTGCTTACAAAACATATCTATATTTCATATACAGCCGCACACAATAAGCCTACGAAACTGAATCATAAATTGCATCTTAAAATACAGGTTTACAAAGCAATAACATATTGCAAATGTCGATCAAATTTGTTTTTTTTTATAAAGGAACACACAATAAGCCCTTTCTCGACAAGCTATTACTGACGATTATCGTGTTTGAGGTTTATTGCATACAAGCAAAATTGCGACTTCTTATCGATCAAAGCTAGTTAAATATATAGAGTAGCACAATAAGCCTATACTCAACACGTGTTGCATGCCAGCAGCCAGTAGTGAACAGGAATGCAAGTTAAAATGGTACGTTTGTGTGAGTACAGTTGGTGGCAAGAAAAACTGTACGTATTTCACCTCGGTATTTACAAAGATATCGAGCCAGGCAGTTCACGCCAGGTACTCTACAGTAAAAAGGCCATTAATATTTTATCAATGAATAGCATTGCTTGTTCAGCCTGTCGTATCAAGTTTGCAACGTAACTGAGATGGAAAATATTTATGTAAATGCTTCAAGAAATCCGATTTAACAGTAAGTTATATTTCGTATCCTCGATGTGGGTGAAACTCATTGAATTGAAAAGTTGTAATGTGTCAGAGAATTTAGCTGACGAGTCATTTTGTTGCCAATTTTGGAGTTAATACAATACATCACTAAAGGCCCCCTGGTGCAAAAAGGTACTATGTGACATTGAAATTAGAAGGCACGTGGTACATTTTAGCACTAATGGGGCGAAATAGTGTTGTTTATACAACATTCGGTTACATACATCTTATTTGCGTTGTTATATGGGAATAAATGTAGTCCGCGTAAGTCGTATATGGCGTATTTGATAAATATATTTATAAAAAAAACTGTCATTATACTATTTTGCTTTACTCTGTTTTTTAAGCGACTGGACATTATTATATTCCTTCGCGCAGAAGAGCTACTTAGTGCCGTCCCAAAAGTCCATATAGTAATAATATTTCGTATTCAAGAAAATTAACAATGTTCATTGATTACAGTGATTGCAAAAACCAAATAGGTAATAACTAACCACGACATGAGGGATTGACAGTGGTAGTCGTACCCATTATTGAACGCCTCGTTGCCGATTCGTCTCGTGATTAAAAACGACCAAAACGTATAAATAATTAAAATCTAAAATCAACCATGCAACAACGATTTGTTGTAAGCGTTTTACGGTTGCGACGAGGTAATGGCGCGTGAAAAATGTGTCTCCATATCGCATTTTACTTTTGAGAAGTGTTTTCAACAAATATGTATTGTTGCTTACTGTTTTGGATACCATCCCAGCTATGTGCGCCCACGTTTGGTTATGCAACCATAAACTCGTTTTTATCAAGTTATAATGCTACATTATGAATAAGAATGCATTACATACTGAACACTCGTACCGTTACAAAATGAAAAATCTATATTTCTGAATAAAACATTCACAAATTAAACATGTTGAGTCATTTAATGCGAGAATGTGGTTTTAAATTTTTATGTACCTCCGTGTTCAAATCCCTAAACGCAGTTAAATCCCTTTACTCCGTAGAACATAAACTCAGAAAAAAAGCGTGTCGGCTACAAGTGGGTGGTTAAGATATTTTTATTACAAAAGCAGAACGTAAATTTGTTTACCAGATAAACGCTATATGCATTAACAAAAGCACAAACAGACATCTTGAGAGAGACCCCAGTATTTAAAGGCAAATCAAGAATCATAAATGTCTCACTCTGGAAAATAGTGGCTTAATACATGTGCGTAAAGTATCGTCCCTGATTAGCCTGTGCTGTGAGCATAGGCTGATCAGGGACGACACTTTCCGCTTAATCGGCATTTCCCATAAGAAACGAATAATTCCATAAATGCGAAGTGTCATCTCTGATTAGCCTGTGCGGACTGCAGGACGGGGGGCATATAATTAGAAACATCTTTCATCTAATAGGCAATAATTGATAAGGTACCTCTGTGATTCGATACGTTAGACTCGGTTAAGGATAATCTGAATCTGTTACGGATGCATTTTCATTTATAGACTACATACGTACAAAGATTCTGACGACAGAATTTATAAAATGACATTTATACATATGTACTGTATGTACAAATATTAATGATTATATAGATTTTTAAGAACGCAAATGTGACAGCAGTTTATATATATTCTTAATTAGTAACAATTGTCTGTATTTTGTGAAGTATACATTTGATTTTTTACCAACAGCTCAGCTAATTAGTATTAGTATCTCAGAATTATACATGTTCCATTCAATGAAAACATCAAACCAGTTAACATGCCATCATGGTTGTTCATTTTAAATCAGTCATATACGCTGATATGAGTCAGATACGGTATTAATGTAATATATACAGCCGCACGATGATGCATTCTCGAATGGATTCATTATCACCCGCGTATCACTGATGCTGCTTGTACGACTGATAAGCCCCGCGTGTAATGGGAAACAGCTTCTGACGGGCGCTCGCGAGCCATACTACCCACCATTCCACACTTTCTCACTGTGTTACATGCCACACTTTTCACACAAAATAATGGCAGCATGGCAGATACACGCTTATTCAAGCAATATTTTGTTTTTTAAGTTACTAGTTCACACTAACTTGCCGTGTTATCGACATAATATACAGAAAACATAATACACAACAATTCTACTTTTTTTCTCATAATATATGAGATATATGAGACAGTAGGACCACTAATTTTTAGATCCATTCATGTTGATATGTATTTGTGGACAGTTCACGATCACAGATGGGTAAAAGGTGATTTTGTTTTGGTAGTAACTGATTATAATACTATATGGGGTTTATAACAGTGACTTATCTACTCGTCAGATTTGTAAAATATATTTTAGGGCACATCTGATACACGGAATATTCGGTCTACAAAATAGTTTTGTCAGATATATATTAGCTTTAATAGAAGGGCAGGCAGGGGTAATAGTAAGCGGAGAGGCAACGACAACGATTTATGTGTCGCTGAAAAGCATGTTGTGTATCAAAACATTTACACAGCTTAAAATATGCGGCAATTTCAATAATTTTAATTTTGGTCGACTGAAAAACACAATTTACAGAAAAAAACTTATCGCGATTCGATACATAAACGATGACTTTCCGATATTTTGACATTATCTTATTTTCTTTTACGATCCTCTTCGCCATTTCGTTTTTACTAACATGTCATGTCAAATATTGATTTGTAACATATCAGTATCAGTAAACGAAATTATAAAACAGGTGTTTATTATTTAAATTACTCACCGACAGGTAATATAAACCAGACCAAATTCATTCTTGCATATTTCTGTAACCAGGACGTTAAACTCCAAAGTGAAAGCAAAACATAAGAAGTCACAAATTAAACAAAATATAATTGATAAACTTCTATAACACAAGTCACAAACACCGACAAAAAGGCACGGTTTTCACTTAAATTGAATGCATTCCGCACAGTGCAAACCTCTAAAGGATGGAATTCTTTACCACAAGTCGGCAATTAAAGTAACTATAAGCCGAGTGCACAGCGTCAACCACTTGATATATTTTAACTCCACAACAGCTACCGTGAATGTACACTAACACTGCTTAAGCAGTTCGGTTATGTAATAGAAATGATTTCCTTGTAGTCGGCGTATACTGCACGCATTGATTGTTTCTTACACACGATTTATCATCTACCGATTCCAACACAGTATGGTACACCTGATAACTTTGCAGATAGAATCCAGGTGATTCATAGAACCGACACCGAAAGATAACACAAAATAAGCACTCCTCCGAAATAAACCTTCCCCCACCGAAATTCTTAATCGATTTAACCGGCTGAGCAAATCGTTTGATTAACAGGTCTCTAACGTTTGTGATCGTTTCACTTCTCGTATTTGTCGTTCGGCTGTAAAGCGCAACGAAACGCTTCACTGAACGTGCTTTTTGTACTGTTGTATACCACTGCTGTATAATTTATCGTAGGCGATACGTTTATGTCACTGGGAATGTACTTAAACCGCAGTTACTTCATTCACTGTGGTATAAAGTGGCGTTACGTTTCAATTTTCCATGCGAAACAAATTAACATTGACAATGTGCATACAAATATTGGTGATACAATACGCTTTGACAGTCAACGCACAAGAATTCAAATATTGAAATCACTAAACAAAGTCCGGAAAAATGCGTATTATTGTGTATCAACATAAATAAAATAAACAAGGAGTAAATAGATCTAGTAAATTTCCAAAGCGTTATAAAAGTAAACTGAATATTAATCGGAACAGTCAGATATTTTGGTTTATATTACATTCCGGTTCATGGTTAAGAGAAACAGGCGATTGAAATGTATGTTTTTAAATGTAGCTCTACATGTAACGTTGGTGGTAGGGCCTCTTTAACAAACACAAAATATGTCGTTTGCGGTTAAGCAGGAAACAACACACTCACAATATACCAGTTAGATATAGAAAACGTTAAATACAAAGTTAACCCATTTATGCCTAATGGACTCTCCCATTAGGAAGGTCTAGTATATTTATTTCTATATGTAGAATATTTCTTACAGAAATTCCTTTCAGCAAACAGCGCAGACCCTGATGAGACGCCGCATCATGCGGCGTCTGATCTGGGTCTACGCTGTTTGCCAATGCCTTTTTTCTAGGCGCTAGGCATAAATGGGTTAAAGTAAAACGACGCATCAAATATAAGTGAATATGTTTCTGCTTATAACTAAAGCAGTTTAATCGTTATTTGCGGTTAGAGCGATGAGTCGGGTATGTATTTACATTTTATCACCTGTTATCATATCACATGTGATTTAAAGATCGTATCGTTCACTCAGACTCTAATAAATACGTAGCATTATGTCCTAAGGACATAGTTTGAGTGGAGTTTACACATTCTATTTCATACATTTCGAATAGCAAACAGTTTTAAAATACTATTTAATTAGCACTTGGCGCGTCCATGCAAAGACGCCATGAGAATTCAGAAGAATGATACACAATAAACACAACTACCCTTACTTTATAAATGGAATCGCCCAGATTAATAATGACCCCGTAATTTCCAAAAATATGCACCGCGGAAGCACAGGTACGGCACGTGCAGGTAAAACGGAATTCCAGAAGCCTGGTTACCAAGCAGCGATTTTGGAGCGCTCATTCACCTCTGTTCGGCTGCCTAACAATAGTTTGGCTTAAATGGTGCCTACCGTGTTACGGGTCCATTCTGTGCAAATGTTGTTCTTCTTGTAAATGTCTACTTTAAAGTGTTATTTTGCGCATCTTTCACTTTTGAATAGAGCTGAAAAGAATTAGCAGGTCAAAAAAGTAAGTTTAAAAGTGATAAGTGACCAAGTATCTGCAACTCATCTTGGTACCAGATGTTTATAAAAAATATATATTTATATAATATTTGATATTTTACAAGACTGTCCAAGTCCTCTAAGCCGAGCGAATCTGTTTTCATATTAGGATCGGAGTTAGTGTTCGTGTGCCGTATGAACGAATCTGCAACTAAAACTAAATTAAGATTCACATCGTACATGCATGATCAGTTGTCAAACGAACGTACGGTTGATATTCAAATGCATTATTTTTCTCTTTCCGTTATATTGTTTTAGTATATTGGTGCTATATTAACAAATATAAGTGTATATGAAATGAAAACACCAAAAATAAACAACGGTTGCGATAGACACTTATAAACATAGAATATACTGTTAGATGCGCATAATATCACTTTAAATTGAAACTACATTGACAAATGCAAAACCACATACGTAAACGTTTAGTTTGTTGCAAATTTGCGCACTTGGAGCCGTGGGAGCCCTGCAAGTTGGTCACTAGAATGACTACATGTTTAATTTTGTTTCCTCATTAAACACATACAACTGACAGCGTTTGCTTTAAATTGTTGTGGTGAGGAACGTAATGAACACAAACACAAAATTTACGTATCTTTACAAAGTTTATCGCTTCTTCTTCAAGTATATAAAAATATCATGATGCTTAGTAATGTAATACTTGTTCATTTCAAGGACAGGATAGCTTATATTTATGATTGTTTATGATTTAGTTGTTTTTACCATACCTACAAGAAATACACAAATTATACAATGATTTTTCTATGGATAAAGTCTCAACAGCTCTGCACGTATGTATCAATAAACATACGTATCAGTTTAATGGAAACCCAAGTCACCATATGACCTGTGTAAATATCAAATATTTGATATTGTGTTAATACAACCTAGGGTACCTAATGGTCACAAAGCCATGAATTGTCCTATAAGGAAATTCATGAAATGTTATAAAAAGTAATACAGCGATGCTATAAAAATGGGTCAATCATTAGCATTCAACAACGTACAAACAGTTGAATGCGTACGTAATTGGTGTCTTTACAAATGTGACTTATAAATCAAAGTGCCGCCCAAAACAGAATACATTAAGGCGCATTACGCCTTAAAGGCGTAGCGAAGTTATGTCAAAGTGGAGCGTTAATTAGCGTAGACGCTGCTAACATCACCACAGGGCACCGTGCGGTCATTAACTGAAACCTTGCGAACAACCTATGTAACACTGTGGTGTTAAAAGGACTTAAGATGACAACAACGACTGTACGTGAAGTTTGTAGAAACATAGTGGAAAATGAACCTTTATCTATATCTTTTTTTAAAGAGAACTATAACAGGATGTACATTACTCTGTATAATTACTCAATCTCTGTATAAAATTAGTTTCATATCTGTAATCCTATTTATTTTAGCTCGATTACATAGAAAGCCTAAGGCTTATTTGAAACGCTCTCCTGGGACTTTGTGTCTATGGGGGAAAACTAAAAAACGCTCACACAGTGGGGGTCGAACGCATGACCTCCCGATCGTTATGCGGACACCATATCCACTACACCACTGTTACCTTCACTTATATATTTAACCCATTTATGCCCAGTGGACTCTCCCATCTTTCTAAATTGGATCAATTTATTTCCAAAATTAGGGGTGTCTGGTATACGTATTTCTATATTTAGAATATTTTTTTACAGAAATTTACTAAGCAAACAGCGCAGACCCAGATGAGACGCCGCATTATGCGGCGTGTCATCTGGGTCTACGCTGTTTGCAATGTCCTTTTTTCAGGACGCTAGGCATAAATGGGTTAATAGAACTTCATCCCTTTCTGATTGTCGTATATTGACAAAGAATGTATTCACTATATAAAAATAAGCGAATTCGCACTCCTAGTTAAGACAGATTTTAACAATATCGTTTTCTATTTTATTCGAAATCAGTTTAAAAAGGCGTTTGTAAAGCTCGATCTTCACTTGTTTTTTTTTATGTCGGTGTGACGTCAAGGTTGCCACTACTTCCAATCCGGTGGATTGGAAAATTCGTTTTTACTGATATAGCGTATACAGCGGGATTGCACGATTTTGTCAAATATTTATGAATTTATATAAAATGTGTAAAAAAAACTTATTATACATATATTTCAATATAAATTAAAATAAAAGTTTAGAAGAACATGTGTCTAAAAATGCGAAATAAGCCAGGTATTTAATTCTGAAATCGAATTTTAGTTTTACGGATCATTTTAATTTCCTGCAACGACATTTATTCATACGACACACGAACACTCACTCCGATCCTAATAAAAAGACGAATGCTTTGGTAATTGTAGGAAAATATGTACGAAATCTCTTCGTCACAATCGGCTCGCGGCGCTTATATGTCTTTTCTGCATTTTATGAAATTCGTCTTCAATGCATATTTTTTTCTCGCCATTTTTGTGTTATTGTATCATATTTTTATCAATAAATTACAATTTAACACATATAAAAATCGTGCAGTCCCGCTTTAAATATTAAGAGTTAATGTGTTAGAATTTGTCTATGGAGATATCGAATTCAAATCCCAGGGCCGGCGTTATTGTCCTGTAATTGATAAGTATGAAAGACTATGTAACATATCAATTATATTTTTAAGTTAAAAACTTAATGAAAATTAAAAAAAAATGTTATTTTTGTGGAAATTCATTTTGAAGAAAATTTCCTAAAAAAGCACTGCAGGTAAACGAATATTTAATTGTAAACATGTAATTAAAGACGGTAATACCCGAAATTGACACGTTCTCTGTTAAATTAATTTCTGATGTGAATAATGCGTCACACTGTTTTATTTAGATGGAAACAAGAGACATTAAAAGTAATAATACAATTTTATTGAATGCAAAGGCAAAAAGGTATTAAAATGCAAGTAGATCATAATACTTTCAAAAAAGTTTAATTCTCATACTAACCTGTTATAGACCAATCGAAATCGTCGGCCTTAAAGGACGACAGGGGACTCCAATTATCGTAAATATGAGAAAAGTATGATTTGTGAAAAATACGATAATGCAGAGGTAAATGAATAGCAATATCGGAATCGAGACTAACCTGAGCGAGAGTCGTCGGAACTGAATGGTGGAGCCAACGTGCCTATTACGGGCTGTGACGTCACAGTACCATCCAGACCGGAAGTGATCCCGGGGAGGCCGATGTTAATGGTGTTTTTCGACATGAGGACGTCCCTACGTATGTTCCATACCTCGATGAACTCCACGGCCGTGTCTGCGTACCTGGAGACGTAATGAAGAGTGATGTACAAAGTTAGAACTATGATTCAAACGGGCGGACAGACCGACAGACAGACAAACAGACAGACAAACAGACACATTGATCAAGCTTTATACACAAAATCATTATTTTGTTATAGTTTTAAAGTGCATAATATGTAAGACAATTGGTACATACACATGTAGTTAGTGATATGTTTATGAATTTATTTCATTTCATATCAAATAGAACACATTGTTTGTCGCAATAGGAATAAGTGCCTTATTCCTATTTTACCCGTACATATATTTATAAACTAAAGGAGAGTTGACCAGTTATGGATCTGTTTTTTAATTGTCAGTACTATAGCATGGCTGCACGATGCAGGGGGACTATATTTCAATGGTCCGTATTAGCATATGTAGCATATGGCTGCTCGTTACAATGAGTCTATTTTACAGTGGTCAGTTCTAGCGAACTACAATCAAATGAGTTCAAAACTCGTCCTCGTCGGATTACTTTTAAAAAAAAATCTCAAAATTTGCTTTGTATTTTAATGTTAAGAATTCCATGACAAATAACAATCGATGCGACATAGTGGTGTAGGCGATGGACTGCTTATCAATTCGGTTCCCCGTTTGAGTTCGAATTTCATCCTCGTTAAAATTCAATCGATATAACAGAACAGGTGGCTATGTGTTTAAGGCGATGCAATGCGAGTTAATTGGGGTCTCCCGTTTCGATTTTGATATTCATTATCGTTGATTGTTCTTTTCAAAACATGGTATGCATTACTTTTGTTTTACATAAATTGCGAACATGTGAAGAATTCACACGTATATAAATTGATATGGGCACACCATGCCGTCAAGTACCAGCAGTCATTTACGGTTGAGTTTTAAATCTTAATTGAAGTAATAAATAAACTTTATCTATATTAATCTTTATTTAAGAGACAAAACGATCGTAATCATAATGATACGTTGTGTGCTTCTTGTTTGGTTCATTGATAATGTTTTGAAGGGAAATGATCGCGTATCGGAACTCGTCTAAGTAATGTGCTTGCTTGTCTCCCTTGACATCATATTTTATCATTACCTATCATAATCTGTTAGTATGCAAGCCGTATGTAGTACACAGATGACACGTTTATAAAAAGTCTGAAGAAATAGTAAATATAGTCAGAATCACAGTAACATGAAGTACGTCATAAACTCAATAAAAACTTAAATAAAAGTATCAAATGAAGTGAATTCGAAACCAAATGGAATATTACTTGTCATTAAATTTGACACACAATGACAAAATGATACGCTAAAAATAAGTTCAATAATCATCGCTGTACATTTCAGGTAGACGAGGTGGCCGAGTGGTTAAGGCGATGCACTGCTAATGCATTGGGGTCTCCCCGCGTGAGTTCGAATCTCATCCTCGTCGAGATATTTTTTAATTAATGCTACATTTACATATTTGTACATATGAATGTAAATGACTTAAATTAATTGGATGCACTCAGACGAGGTGGCCGAGTGGTTAAGGCGATGAACTGCTAATGCATTGGGGTCTCCCCGCGTGAGTTCGAATCTCATCCTCGTCGAGTCAGTTTTAAAGCATTTTTTTTTCTAAATATTATTTGTAATGTTAGTGCAGGAAATCTCATTGGAATATTACAGACGAGGTAATCCATAAGGGTTTCCGCGCGCGAATTCGAATCGCATCTGCGTCGAAAAACGCTTTCAACAGTTTTTCTACACATTTGTTTCTAATGCCAATACCTTAAAACTATAGTAAAGGAGGCGTCAGAGTGGTTAAGACTGCTTATCAATTGGCGTATCATCGCGTAAATTTGAATCTCATGCTCTGCGCTTAGCTTTTAAACATTTTGAATCAACATTCTTTGAAACGCTTGTTTGCAGAAGTAAGAGGCATACGTTGGAGAATTTTAAAACAGACGTAACCTTGTGATTTAATTTGGGAAATGCAATGACAAAATGATCTTATTAAAATAAGATAAACTATCAATGTTTTGTACTACAAGTAGACGAGGTGGCCGAGTGGTTAAGGCGATGCACTGCTAATGCATTGGGGTCTCCCCGCGTGAGTTCGAATCTCATCCTCGTCGAGTTACTTTTAAAGTATTATTTTTAAAATTATTTTAAATGTTAGTGCAGTGAATCTCATTGGAATATTACAGACGAGGTGATAAGGCCGATGGACCGATACTTCATTAGGGTCTCAACGCGTGAATTTGAATCTCATCGTCGTCGAAAAGCGCATTTAACAGTTATTTTCTACACAATTGTTTCTGATGTCAATACCTTAAAATTTAACTGATGTCAATACCTTAAAATTTAACTGATGTCAATACATTAAAATTTAACTGATGTCAATACCTTAAAATTTAACTGATGTCAATACCTTAAAATTTAACTGATGTCAATACCTTAAATTTAACTGATGTCAATACCTTAAAATTTAACAAAGTAAAGTAAAGGAGGCGGCAGAGTGGTTAAAGGGGCCTTTTCACGTTTCGGTAAATTAACAAAATTGAAAAAGTTGTTTCAGATTGGCAAATTTTCGTTTTAGTTATGATATTTGTGAGGAAACAGTATTACTGAATATTTACCATGCTCTAAAATAGCCATTATATGCATCTTTTGACGATTTAAAAACCCGAAAATTATAAAGCGTTTCAATGCGAAACGAATTGATAATTTGGAGAGTTCTGTTGTTATCGTTATATTTTGTGAAACTACGAAGATTGCTTATAAAAAGAATAAAATACATCGGACACTGTATTCGGAAGAATGGCCGAGTGGTCTAAGTGGTAGACTTTTTACTCCAGGACTCGAGGGTCAGTGGTTCGAGCCCTGCTGAGTGTTACTTTTTTTCTTTAAAAAATATTTTTGGTTTTGTACTGGAGCTTTTTAGATCCAATGTTTACATTTATCAATATAAAGCAGTTAATGACAAACTTCAATAAATGCTAAATTCTGTGAAAAGGCCCCCTTAAGGCTGATTATCGATTGGAGATCCGCTGCGTAAATTTCAATCTCATCCTCTTCGTTTAGCTTTTAAACATTTGAAATCAACATTTGCTTGAAACGCTTGTTTGTAGAAGTTAGATGCAGACGTTGGAGACTTTTAAAACAGATTATAACCTTGTAATTCAATTTGGGAAACGCAATGACAAAATGATATTTTTAACATAAGATAAACTATCAATGTTTTGTACTACAAGTAGACGAGGTGGCCGAGTGGTTAAGGCGATGCACTGCTAATGCATTGGGGTCTCCCCGCGTGAGTTCGAATCTCATCCTCGTCGAGTTATCTTAAAGCATTATTTCAACATATTATTTTAAATGTCAATGCGTATACGCTAGTTGGACTAATACAGACGAAGTGGCCAAGTGGTTAAGGCGATGGATTACTATTTCATCGGGGTCTCCCCGCGTTGAGACTGATTCTCATCCTCGTCGGAAAACGTGTGAAACTTTGTATCTACACATTTGTTGCAAATGAAATACCTAAAAGTTTAACGAAAAATAGAATTTGAGATGGCCGAGCGGTTAAGGCGATGGGCTGACTTTATTGTAGTCTAGCCTCGTTAGTTTAAATCTGACACTCTGTTTTAAACAGTTTATTCGACTGATTTGTTGTAGATGTTTAATCTGAAAAGCCGATTAAGACTCGAAATCAACGAACATTTCGTACACTATTAAAAAAGTAAACACATAAAAAATCAGTGTTCCTTATAGCAATAGACAACATTTCAACGCTAGATGTGATCTGGTAACATAGATTTAACGTGATACAAAATGCTCGTTTTTATTTGAGTGTGTGAAATGTTGTCTATTGCTATAAGGAACAATGATTATGGATGTGTTAACTTTATTTTACGAAATATTTTTGGAAATATTCGTGTTTTTTAGTACTTATGTGACTTTAAACGTTAGATGCAGTCATATAGACGCGGTGGCCGAGTGCTTAGTGGCCGAGTGCTTAAAGCGATTGATTGCTTATCCAGTTTTGTATCCCCGCATGAATTCGGATCACATCCTCGTCGATTTATTTTTGAAACATTTTATGATAACATTTGGGTTAATTGTAAATGCCTGAAATATCTTTTAATATGAAATATCGACGTGGCCGAGTGGTTTAGGGGATGCACGGATAATTCATCGGTGCCCCGTGTGAGTCCGAATGTCATCTTCGCAGTTTTATTTGGTCTACATTTTATTACACATTCCTTTTACAAGATATGCCGGTCGAGGTGGCCGAGTTGTCAAGACTTTTAACTGCTTATCAATTAGGGTCTCCCTGCTTGATTTGTATTTCCTCCTCGTCCATTTATATATGAAACATTTATAACATTTGTTTTATATGTTAATGCATAAACATTCTTAATGGTAAGAAAAAGAGGTTGCCGAGTGGTACATTGACAAAATTAAAACAAAGTTGCTTCAGATTCGCAATTTTCGTTCCAGTTATGATATTTGTGAGGAAACAGTAATACTGAACATTAACCCTGCTAAAAATATCAATTATATGCATCTTTTGACGATTTAAAAACCTGAAAATTATAAAGCGTTGCGGCGCAAAACGATGGGACAATTTGGAGAGTTCTGTTGTTATTGTTGTATTTTATTTTGTGATACTACGAAGATTGCTTATATACAGTACAAAATTCACCAATATTTGTTAGAGGACAGGTGGCCGAGTGGTCTAAGCGATATACATTTACTCCGAGGGTTAATGCTTCGAACCCAGTTGAGGGTTACTTTTTTATTTCTTTAATTTTATTCTTGTTTTTTTTTGTATTGTAGCTTTTAGATCCAATGTTTACATTTATCAATTTAAATCATTGAATGACAAACTTCAATATCTGCGAAAATCTGTTAAAATGCCTCTTTAAGGGAACGGAAGACTGGTCGATATAGAGCACTACGTGTTAGTTTGAATCCTCGGCGATTCATTTCTAAAACTATGAATTTTACAAATTTGTTATGTATGTAATGGATTTATATGTAATGACACATCACAGCGAGGTGGCTGAGTAGTTTAGGCGATGCACTGCTAATTCATAAGGTTTCTCCGCTTGGGTTTGAATCTCATCCTCGTCTAAATTCAAGCGATATAACAAAAAAGGTGGCTGGGTGGTTTAGGCGATATAATTCGAATTCACAAGGGGGTCCCCTCGCGATTTTGAATTTCATTAATGTCGATTTTTATGTTCAAACATGGTATGCATTACTTATTTTAATGCGAACATATGAAGAATACATTACGAATGTATATTGATATAAACACATTCTGCATTCAAATACCAGCACGTATTTACGGTAGAATTTCAAAACGCCATGATAGTTATAAAGAAATTATATCGATTGAATACTTCATTTTAGGAATAATACGATCCTAATTTAAATTATACGTTTTGTGCTTCTTGTTACGCTCCTTGAGAATGTTTTGAAGGGAAAACACCGCTTAGTAGCACTCGTCTACTCAATGTGTTTGCTTGTCTCCCTTTATGTTTACATTAAAACCGTATTTCATCAACAGTCATGAAATTAAGCATGTTTGCATGATTTACACAGTTAAAGTCAAATAAATACTCAAAATAAACTAATATTTCGTAAAATATATCGTAAAATAAAGTTAACCAATATAAAATAAGTGTTCCTTATAGCAATAGCAAAATTTTCAACGCTAAATGTGGTCTAGAAACTTATGATTTAACAATATTCAGAATGCTCCTTTTTATTTTGTGTGTTACAATATATTATTCCATGTAAACTTCCGGCGATGATATCCGAACATTTACGAGCGAACGCGAGATTGGTTCCGGGCAGCTCATGAGAGCTACGTTGTGCTTCCGACGCTGCTGGTGAATGTTCGGATATCGTCGCGGGAAATTCACATGGAGTATAGTGTGATACAAAAAATAAAAACGAGCATTTTGTATCTCGTTAAATGTTTGTTACCTAACCACATCTAGCGTTGACATTTTGGCTATTTCTATTAGGAATACTGGTTTTTAATGGATTGAATTTATTTTTCGAAATATTTTTATAAATATTCGTTGATTTTGAGTGTTAACGTAGCTTTTAAAGATGGCACGTATACAATACAGAATTCTCAACAAGACTTAAGAAAGAGTAAATATAGACCAAAGCATAGTAACATGAAGTAGACCGTCATTAACTTAATGAAAGAGTCACGAATTAAGTAAATTCGAATCCAAATAATATATATCTTGTCATTCATCTTGAAAAACAAAATGATCAAATGATACTATTGAAATAAGTTCAGCGATCGACTGATAAAGCAGGTCGACGAGGTGGCCGAGTGGTTAAGGCGATGCACTGCTAATGCATTGGGGTCTCCCCGCGTGAGTTCGAATCTCATCCTCGTCGAGTCAGTTTTAAAGCATTTTTTTTTCTAAATATTATTTGTAATGTTTGTGCAGGAAATCTCATTGGAATATTACAGACGAGGTAATCCATAAGGGTTTCCGCGCGCGAATTTGAATCGCATCTGCGTCGAAAAACGCTTTCAACAGTTTTTCTACACATTTGTTTCTAATGCCAATACCTTAAAACTATAGTAAAGGAGGCGTCAGAGTGGTTAAGACTGCTTATCAATTGGCGTATCATCGCGTAAATTTGAATCTCATGCTCTGCGCTTAGCTTTTAAACATTTTGAATCAACATTCTTTGAAACGCTTGTTTGTAGAAGTAAGAGGCATACGTTGGAGACTTTTAAAACAGACGTAACCTTGTGATTTAATTTGGGAAATGCAATGACAAAATGATCTTATTAAAATAAGATAAACTATCAATGTTTTGTACTACAAGTAGACGAGGTGGCCGAGTGGTTAAGGCGATGCACTGCTAATGCATTGGGGTCTCCCCGCGTGAGTTCGAATCTCATCCTCGTCGAGTTACTTTTAAAGTATTATTTTTAAAATTATTTTAAATGTTAGTGCAGTGAATCTCATTGGAATATTACAGACGAGGTGATTAGGGCGATGGACCGATACTTCATTAGGGTCTCAACGCGTGAATTTGAATCTCATCGTCGTCGAAAAGCGCATTTAACAGTTTTTTTCTACACAATTGTTTCTGATGTCAATACCTTAAAATTTAACTGATATCAATACCTTAAAATTTAACTGATGTCAATACATTAAAATTTAACTGATGTCAATACCTTAAAATTTAACTGATGTCAATACCTTAAAATTTAACTGATGTCAATACCTTAAAATTTAACTGATGCCAATACCTTAAATTTAATTGATGTCAATACCTTAAAATTTAACAAAGTAAAGTAAAGGAGGCGGCAGAGTGGTTAAAGGGGCCTTTTCACGTTTGGGTAAATTAACAAAATTGAAAAAGTTGTTTCAGATTGGCAAATTTTCGTTTTAGTTATGATATTTGTGAGGAAACAGTATTACTGAATATTTACCATGCTCTAAAATAGCCATTATATGCATCTTTTGACGATTTAAAAACCCGAAAATTATAAAGCGTTGCAATGCGAAACGAATGGATAATTTGGAGAGTTCTGTTGTTATCGTTATATTTTGTGAAACTACGAAGATTGCTTATAAAAAGAATAAAATACATCGGACACTGTATTCGGAAGAATGGCCGAGTGGTCTAAGTGGTAGACTTTTTACTCCAGGACTCGAGGGTCAGTGGTTCGAGCCCTGCTGAGGGTTACTTTTTTTCTTACAAAAAATATTTTTGGTTTTGTACTGGAGCTTTTTAGATCCAATGTTTACATTTATCAATATAAAGCAGTTAATGACAAACTTCAATAAATGCTAAATTCTGTGAAAAGGCCCCCTTAAGGCTGATTATCGATTGGAGATCCGCTGCGTAAATTTCAATCTCATCCTCTTCGTTTAGCTTTTAAACATTTGAAATCAACATTTGCTTGAAACGCTTGTTTGTAGAAGTTAGATGCAGACGTTGGAGACTTTTAAAACAGATTATAACCTTGTAATTCAATTTGGGAAACGCAATGACAAAATGATATTTTTAACATAAGATAAACTATCAATGTTTTGTACTACAAGTAGACGAGGTGGCCGAGTGGTTAAGGCGATGCACTGCTAATGCATTGGGGTCTCCCCGCGTGAGTTCGAATCTCATCCTCGTCGAGTTATTATAAAGCATTATTTCATCATATTATTTTAAATGTCAATGCGTATACGCTAATTGGACTAATACAGACGACGTGGCCAAGTGTTTAAGGCGATGGACTACTATTTCATCGGGGTCTCCCCGCGTTGAGATAGATCTCATCCTCGTCGGAAAACGTGTGAAACTTTGTATCTACACATTTGTTGCAAATGAAATACCTAAAAGTTTAACGAAAAATAGAATTTGAGATGGCCGAGCGGTTAAGGCGATGGGCTGACTTTATTGTAGTCTAGCCTCGTTAGTTTAAATCTGACACTCTGTTTTAAACAGTTTATTCGACTGATTTGTTGTAGATGTTTAATCTGAAAAGCCGATTAAGACTCGAAATCAACGAACATTTTGTACACTATTAAAAAAGTAAACACATAAAAAATCAGTGTTCCTTATAGCAATAGACAACATTTCAACGCTAGATGTGATCTGGTAACATAGATTTAACGTGATACAAAATGCTCGTTTTTATTTGAGTGTGTGAAATGTTGTCTATTGCTATAAGGAACAATGATTATGGATGTGTTAACTTTATTTTACGAAATATTTTTGGAAATATTCGTGTTTTTTAGTACTTATGTGACTTTAAACGTTAGATGCAGTCATATAGACGCGGTGGCCGAGTGCTTAGTGGCCGAGTGCTTAAAGCGATTGATTGCTTATCCAGTTTTGTATCCCCGCATGAATTCGGATCACATCCTCGTCGATTTATTTTTGAAACATTTTATGATAACATTTGGGTTAATTGTAAATGCCTGAAATATCTTTTAATATGAAATATCGACGTGGCCGAGTGGTTTAGGGGATGCACGGATAATTCATCGGTGCCCCGTGTGAGTCCGAATGTCATCTTCGCAGTTTTATTTGGTCTACATTTTATTACACATTCCTTTTACAAGATATGCCGGTCGAGGTGGCCGAGTTGTCAAGACTTTTAACTGCTTATCAATTAGGGTCTCCCTGCTTGATTTGTATTTCCTCCTCGTCCATTTATATATGAAACATTTATAACATTTGTTTTATATGTTAATGCATAAACATTCTTAATGGTAAGAAAAAGAGGTTGCCGAGTGGTACATTGACAAAATTAAAACAAAGTTGCTTCAGATTCGCAATTTTCGTTCCAGTTATGATATTTGTGAGGAAACAGTAATACTGAACATTAACCCTGCTAAAAATATCAATTATATGCATCTTTTGACGATTTAAAAACCTGAAAATTATAAAGCGTTGCGGCGCAAAACGATGGGACAATTTGGAGAGTTCTGTTGTTATTGTTGTATTTTATTTTGTGATACTACGAAGATTGCTTATATACAGTACAAAATTCACCAATATTTGTTAGAGGACAGGTGGCCGAGTGGTCTAAGCGATATACATTTACTCCGAGGGTTAATGCTTCGAACCCAGTTGAGGGTTACTTTTTTATTTCTTTAATTTTATTCTTGTTTTTTTTTTGTATTGTAGCTTTTAGATCCAATGTTTACATTTATCAATTTAAATCATTGAATGACAAACTTCAATATCTGCGAAAATCTGTTAAAATGCCTCTTTAAGGGAACGGAAGACTGGTCGATATAGAGCACTACGTGTTAGTTTGAATCCTCGGCGATTCATTTCTAAAACTATGAATTTTACAAAATTGTTATGTATGTAATGGATTTATATGTAATGACACATCACAGCGAGGTGGCTGAGTAGTTTAGGCGATGCACTGCTAATTCATAAGGTTTCTCCGCTTGGGTTTGAATCTCATCCTCGTCTAAATTCAAGCGATATAACAAAAAAGGTGGCTGGGTGGTTTAGGCGATATAATTCGAATTCACAAGGGGGTCCCCTCGCGATTTTGAATTTCATTAATGTCGATTTTTATGTTCAAACATGGTATGCATTACTTATTTTAATGCGAACATATGAAGAATACATTACGAATGTACATTGATATAAACACATTCTGCATTCAAATACCAGCACGTATTTACGGTAGAATTTCAAAACGCCATGATAGTTATAAAGAAATTATATCGATTGAATACTTCATTTTAGGAATAATACGATCCTAATTTAAATTATACGTTTTGTGCTTCTTGTTACGCTCCTTGAGAATGTTTTGAAGGGAAAACACCGCTTAGTAGCACTCGTCTACTCAATGTGTTTGCTTGTCTCCCTTTATGTTTACATTAAAACCGTATTTCATCAACAGTCATGAAATTAAGCATGTTTGCATGATTTACACAGTTAAAGTCAAATAAATACTCAAAATAAACTAATATTTCGTAAAATATATCGTAAAATAAAGTTAACCAATATAAAATAAGTGTTCCTTATAGCAATAGCAAAATTTTCAACGCTAAATGTGGTCTAGAAACTTATGATTTAACAATATTCAGAATGCTCCTTTTTATTTTGTGTGTTACAATATATTATTCCATGTAAACTTCCGGCGATGATATCCGAACATTTACGAGCGAACGCGAGATTGGTTCCGGGCAGCTCATGAGAGCTACGTTGTGCTTCCGACGCTGCTGGTGAATGTTCGGATATCGTCGCGGGAAATTCACATGGAGTATTGTGTGATACAAAAAATAAAAACGAGCATTTTGTATCTCGTTAAATGTTTGTTACCTAACCACATCTAGCGTTGACATTTTGGCTATTTCTATTAGGAATACTGGTTTTTAATGGATTGAATTTATTTTTCGAAATATTTTTATAAATATTCGTTGATTTTGAGTGTTAACGTAGCTTTTAAAGATGGCACGTATACAATACAGAATTCTCAACAAGACTTAAGAAAGAGTAAATATAGACCAAAGCATAGTAACATGAAGTAGACCGTCATTAACTTAATGAAAGAGTCACGAATTAAGTAAATTCGAATCCAAATAATATATATCTTGTCATTCATCTTGAAAAACAAAATGATCAAATGATACTATTGAAATAAGTTCAGCGATCGACTGATAAAGCAGGTCGACGAGGTGGCCGAGTGGTTAAGGCGATGCACTGCTAATGCATTGGGGTCTCCCCGCGTGAGTTCGAATCTCATCCTCGTCGAGATATTTTTAAAGCATTTTTTTTCTAAATATTATTTGTAATGTTAGTGCAGGAAATCTCATTGGAATATTACAGACGAGGTAATCCATAAGGGTTTCCGCGCGCGAATTTGAATCGCATCTGCGTCGAAAAACGCTTTCAACAGTTTTTCTACACATTTGTTTCTAATGCCAATACCTTAAAACTATAGTAAAGGAGGCGTCAGAGTGGTTAAGACTGCTTATCAATTGGCGTATCATCGCGTAAATTTGAATCTCATGCTCTGCGCTTAGCTTTTAAACATTTTGAATCAACATTCTTTGAAACGCTTGTTTGCAGAAGTAAGAGGCATACGTTGGAGACTTTTAAAACAGACGTAACCTTGTGATTTAATTTGGGAAATGCAATGACAAAATGATCTTATTAAAATAAGATAAACTATCAATGTTTTGTACTACAAGTAGACGAGGTGGCCGAGTGGTTAAGGCGATGCACTGCTAATGCATTGGGGTCTCCCCGCGTGAGTTCGAATCTCATCCTCGTCGTGATATTTTTTAAGCATTATTTCTACATTCTTTTTTTTAATGTTCATGCTTGGAAGCTAATTGGACTAAACAGATGAGTTGGGCGAGTCGTTAAGGCGATGGACTTCGAATCCATTGAGGTCCACCCGCGTGAGTTTGAATCTCCCCCTCGTCGAAATACGTTCCAAGCAATTTTTGTACTCATTGGTTTCAAATGTTAAAGGGATCTTTTCACGCTTTGGTAAATTGACAAACTTGAAAAAAGTTGTTTCAGATTCACAAATTTTCGTTTTAGTTATGATATTTGTGAGGAAACAGTAATACTGAACATTTACCATGGTCTAATATAGCCATTATATTCATCTTTTGACGATTTTAAAACCTAAAAATTATAAAGCGTTGCAACGCGAAACGATTGAATAATTTGGAGAGTTCTGTTTTTGTCGTTAAATTTTGTGAAACAACGAAGATTGCTTATATAAGGTATAAAATACGTCCAATGTGTGTACTCGGCGGAAATGCTCAGTAGGCTAAAGCGTTTTTACTTCAGGACTCTGGCAGGACTCCAGGGGTCACTGGTTCGAAACCTGCTCCGTGCAATGTTCTTTTCCTTTTTTTAATTTTATTCTTGATTTTTTACTGAAGCTTTTACAATCCAATGTTTACATTTATCAATATAAAGCATTTAATGAATAAGTGAAAAAATGCCAAAATCTGTGAAAAGGCCCCTTTTAGACCTTAAAATTTAACACAACATAGAATACGAGATGGCCGAGTGGTTAAGTCGATTGCTGAATCTATAGGCGTCTCGCCGCGTGAGTTTGAATCTGGCCATCTTCGTTCAGTTTTAAAACATTTTATTCGTTTAATATTAACAAATGTTGTATACTTGTATTATAAGATTTTCAAATCTTTCAATCAGACGAGGCGGCAGAGTGGTTAAGGCGATAGGATACAAATCCATTCAGGTACAACCGCGTGCGCTTTTTATATCTCCTCCTCGTCGATTTAGTTTTATATATATTGTTTCCAATGCGAATGTATAACATTTCATGGATTTAATAAACGGGGTGGCCGAGTGGTTAATGTGATTGTGAACCAGACAATTTGTTTCTCGCCTTTCGATTTCGAATCTCATTCTCATCGATAATATTTTCAAAACATTTTATTTATAATGTTTGATTCAAATACGTGCGACCATTTGAATAATTCACATAGAGATGTGTATAGATATGGACGCAACATGTGATCAAATACAAGCACTGTTTTCCGGTAGTTTCAAATCAACATGAATAAACACTTTATCGATTGAATACTTTATTTTAGGAACAAACGATCGAAATGTAAATGAAATGATACGTTTTATGCTTCTTGTTTCATTATGTGATAAATTCTATTGAAGGGAAACAATCGCTTACGAGGGTTCGTCTACATAACACATTTGGGCCGTACTCTGTGAAAAGGGGTTTGAATGCATGTGCGTAAAGTGTCGTCCCCGATTAGCCTGTGCAGTCCGCACAGGCTAATCAGGGATGACATTTTCCGCTTTTATGATTTTTTTTCGTTTAAAGAAAGTCTATTCTTAGCAAAAATCCAGTATAGGCGGAAAGTGTCGTCCCTGGTTAGCCTGTACCATTTCGGTATACTTAATTTTAGAAACAAAACGTCGCAATTTAATGATACGTTTTGTGTTCCGTGTATCGTTACTTAAAAATGTTTCGACGGGAAACACTCGCTTATAAGAACTCGTCTAAATAATGTGTTTATTCTTCCTTGATACATTAACACCAGTTTTTATCATCAGATATCAAAATCTGTTTGTATGAATGATACAGAAATCCGATGAAGACGTATACAATACTGAATGCAAAACAAGACTGCAGAAATTGTAAATATAGACAGAATCAAAGTAACATGAAGTACGGTAAAAAAACAACGTAAAGACTCTAATTAAGTAAAGTCGATACTAAATGGAATATAAATTGTCATTCAATTTGACAAAAACAGTGGCCAAATGATATGAATTAAATAGCTTCACCAATCAACGCAGTATACTTCAGCAAGACGTGGTGGCCGAGTGGTTAAGGCGATGCACTGCTAATGCATTGGGATCTCTCCGCGTGAGTTCGAATCTCATCCTCGTCGGATTATTTTTATGCATTATTTCTATATATTATTTTAAATGTAAATGCATAGATGCTAATTCAACGTTTACAGATTAGTTTGGCGATCGACTTCGAACTCATTGGGGTCTTTCAGCGTGAGTTTGAATCTCCACTTCGTCGAAAAACGTTCCAAACATTTTTTTCGACTGATTGGTTTCAAATGTTAAGACCTTAAAATTAAACAAAATATAGAAGACGAGATTGCCGAGTGTTTAAGGCAATTGGCTGAATAGATTTGCGTCTCGCCGCTTGAGCTTGAATCTGATTATCATCGTTCACTTTTAAAACATTTTATTCGTTTAATATACACAAATGTTTTATACTTATTCTAAGATATTCAATGCTTTCAATCAGACGAGACGGCAGAGTGATTAAGGCGATATGATCCAAATTCATTCGGGTACAACCGCGTGCGTTTTTATTTCATCCTCGTCGCTTATGTTATATATTTTTTTTACACGGAACATTTGTTTCCAATGCAAATGTATAACATTTCATGGATCGAACAAAGGGGGTGGCCGAGTGGTAAATGTAATAGTGAACCAGACAACGGGGGTTTTCCCTCGAGATTTCGAATCTTATTCTCGTCAATTTATATTGTTTAATGCGACTTTTTGAAGGATTTAAACAGGTATGTATATAAATGGACGCAACATGTGTTCAAATACCAGCACTGTTTTGCGGTAGTTTCAAATCAAGACGAATAAAAACTTTATCGATTGAATACTTTATTTTAGGAAAAATCGATCGAATTTTAAATCAAACGCGACGTTTTGTGCTTTTTGTTTTGTTCCGTGATGTGATAAATTTTATTGAAGTGAAACAATCACTTATGAGGGTTCGTGTACATAATATATGTGTTTGTCTCGCGTGGTGCACTATGGCCATTTTTCACCATCAGTCATGGTATCATAATCTTAGTATATTAATGACGTTTACCGTTCACAGATGGCAGGTATCAAAACAGAATGTTTAACAAGACTAAAGAAATAGTAAATATAAACAAAGTTACATGAAATACGGTCTTAAACTCAATAAAAAAACTAGAAGTGTCAAATGAAGTAAGCGATTGTGAAAACCTGAAATCATATACAAATTGAATCACATACTTTATTTGTATTGCCATGTTCTTACTCAGAACGAATTTTTACGTGAAACTACAAACATTGTGAACTATCGACCTATGTGATTTAAATGCATGATGCCTGAATCCTTTGAGCATACTGTAGATATATACCATTTTATGTGTGCTTCATTCTTTCTTATTTGATAAAATAGTTTGCCCATTTTCGAGAGGTTTAAAAAAGGTGCTAACCTTGTCATTAAATTTGTACAACAAAATGATAAACTGATAATATTGAACTAAGCTCAACGATCCACTACTGCACATCAAGTAGACGAGGTGGCCGAGTGGTTAAGGCGATGCACTGCTAATGCATTGGGGTCTCCCCGCGTGAGTTCGAATCTCATCCTCGTCGGTTTAATTTTAAGAATTATTTCTACATATTATTTTAAATGTTAATGCATAGAAGCTAATACGACTATAAAAGATGAATTTGGCGATCGACTTCGAACTCATTGGGGACCACCCGCGTAAGTTTGAATCCCCTCCTCGTCGAAAAACGTTCCAAACATTTGTTTTGTCTACGCATTGGTTTCAAATTGTAAGACCTTTAAATTAAACAAAATATAGAATACGAGATGGCCGAGTGGTTAAGGCGATTGTCTGAATGCATTGGCGTCTCGCCGCGTTAGTTAGAATCTGACCCTCTTTGTTCAGTTTAAAAACATTTTATTCGTTTAATATACACAAATGTTTTATACTGTTATTCTCAGATTTTCAATGCTTTCAATAAGACGAGGCGGCCGAGTGGTTAAGGCGATAGGATACAAATCCATTCGGGAACAACCGCGTACGTTTTTATCTCATCCTTATAATTATATATTTTTTACACGGAGCATCTGTTGCAAATGCGAATGTATATCATTTCATTTGGAAAACACAATGATAAAATGATACTATTGAATTAAGTTCAACGATCAACTTATGGCAAACAGTAGACGAGGTGGCCGAGTGGTTAACGCGATGCACTGCTAATGCATTTGGGTCTCCCCGCGTGAGTTCGAATCTCATCCTCGTCGTGATATTTTTTAAGCATTATTTCTACCTTCTCTTTGTTTAATGTTCATGCTTGGAAGCTAATTGGACTAAACAGATGAGTTGGGCGAGTCGTTAAGGCGATGGACTTCGAATCCATTGAGGTCCACCCGCGTGAGTTTGAATCTCCTCCTCGTCGAAATACGTTCCAAGCAATTTTTGTACTCATTGGTTTCAAATGTTAAGACCTTAAAATTTAACACAACATAGAATACGAGATGGCCGAGTGGTTAAGTCGATTGGCTGAATCTATAGGCGTCTCGCTGCGTGAGTTTGAATCTGGCCATCTTCGTTCAGTTTTAAAACATTTTATTCGTTTAATATTAACAAATGTTGTATACTTGTATTATAAGATTTTCAAATCTTTCAATCAGACGAGGCGTCAGAGTGGTTAAGGCGATAGGATACAAATCCATTCAGGTACAACCGCGTGCGCTTTTTATATCTCCTCCTCGTCGATTTAGTTTTATATATATTGTTTCCAATGCGAATGTATAACATTTCATGGATTTAATAAACGGGGTGGCCGAGTGGTTAATGTGATTGTGAACCAGACAATTTGGTTCTCGCCTCTCGATTTCGAATCTCATTCTCATCGATAATATTTTCAAAACATTTTATTTATAATGTTTGATTCAAATACGTGCGACCATTTGAATAATTCACATAGAGATGTGTATAGATATGGACGCAACATGTGATCAAATACAAGCACTGTTTTCCGGTAGTTTCAAATCAACATGAATAAACACTTTATCGATTGAATACTTTATTTTAGGAACAAACGATCGAAATGTAAATGAAATGGTACGTTTTATGCTTCTTGTTTCATTATGTGATAAATTCTATTGAAGAGAAACAATCGCTTACGAGGGTTCGTCTACATAACACATTTGGGCCGTACTCTGTGAAAAGGGGTTTGAATGCATGTGCGTAAAGTGTCGTCCCCGATTAGCCTGTGCAGTCCGAACAGGCTAATCAGGGATGACATTTTCCGCTTTTATGATTTTTTTCGTTTAAAGAAAGTCTATTCTTAGCAAAAATCCAGTTTAGGCGGAAAGTGTCGTCCCTGGTTAGCCTGTACCATTTCGGTATACTTAATTTTAGAAACAAAACGTCGCAATTTAATGATACGTTTTGTGTTCCGTGTATCGTTACTTAAAAATGTTTCGACGGGAAACACTCGCTTATAAGAACTCGTCTAAATAATGTGTTTATTCTTCCTTGATACATTAACACCAGTTTTTATCATCAGATATCAAAATCTGTTTGTATGAATGATACAGAAATCCGATGAAGACGTATACAATACTGAATTCAAAACAAGACTGCAGAAATTGTAAATTTAGACAGAATCAAAGTAACATGAAGTACGGTAAATAAACAACGTAAAGACTCAAATGAAGTAAAGTCGATACTAAATGGAATATAAATTGTTATTCAATTTGACAAAAACAGTGGCCAAATGATATGAATTAAATAGCTTCACCAATCAACGCAATATACTTCAGCAAGACGTGGTGGCCGAGTGGTTAAGGTTATGCACTGCTAATGCATTGGGATCTCTCCGCGTGAGTTCGAATCTCATCCTCGTCGGATTATTTTTATGCATTATTTCTATACATTATTTTTAATGTAAATGCATAGATGCTAATTCAACGTTTACAGATTAGTTTGGCGATCGACTTCGAACTCATTGGGGTCTTTCCGCGTGAGTTTGAATCTCCACTTCGTCGAAAAACGTTCCAAACATTTTTTTCGACTGATTGGTTTCAAATGTTAAGACCTTAAAATTAAACAAAATATAGAAGACGAGATTGCCGAGTGTTTAAGGCAATTGGCTGAATAGATTTGCGTCTCGCCGCTTGAGCTTGAATCTGATTATCATCGTTCACTTTTAAAACATTTTATTCGTTTAATATACACAAATGTTTTATACTTATTCTAAGATATTCAATGCTTTCAATAAGACGAGGCGGCAGAGTGATTAAGGCGATATGATCCAAATCCATTCGGGTACAACCGCGTGCGTTTTTATTTCATCCTCGTCGCTTATGTTATATATTTTTTTTACACGGAACATTTGTTTCCAATGCAAATGTATTACATTTCATGGATCGAACAAAGGGGGTGGCCGAGTGGTAAATGTAATAGTGAACCAGACAACGGAGGTTTCCCCTCGAGATTTCGAATCTTATTCTCGTCGATTTATATTGTTTAATGCGACTTTTTGAAGGATTTAAACAGGTATGTATATTAATGGACGCAACATGTGTTCAAATACCAGCACTGTTTTGCGGTAGTTTCAAATTAAGACGAATAAAAACTTTATCGATTGAATACTTTATTTTAGGAAAAATCGATCGAATTTTAAATCAAACGCGACGTTTTGTGCTTTTTGTTTTGTTCCGTGATGTGATAAATTTTATTGAAGTGAAACAATCACTTATGAGGGTTCGTGTACATAATATATGTGTTTGTCTCGCGTGGTGCACTATGGCCATTTTTCACCATCAGTCATGGTATCATAATCTTAGTATATTAATGACGTTTACCGTTCACAGATGGCAATTATCAAAACAGAATGTTTAACAAGACTAAAGAAATAGTAAATATAAACAAAGTTACATGAAATACGGTCTTAAACTCAATAAAAAACTCGAAGTGTCAAATGAAGTAAGCGATTGTGAAAACCTGAAATCATATACAAATTGAATCACATACTTTATTTGTATTGCCATGTTCTTACTCAGAACGAATTTTTACGTGAAACTACAAACATTGTGAACTATAGACCTATGTGATTTAAATGCATGATGCCTGAATCCTTTGAGCATACTGTAGATATATCCCATTTGATGTGTGCTTCATTCTTTCTTATTTGATAAAATAGTTTGCGCATTTTCAAGAGGTTTAAAAAAGGTGCTAACCTTGTCATTAAATTTGGACAACAAAATGATAATCTGATAATATTGAACTAAGCTCAACGATCCACTACCGCACATCAAGTAGACGAGGTGGCCGAGTGGTTAAGGCGATGCACTGCTAATGCATTGGGGTCTCCCCGCGTGAGTTCGAATCTCATCCTCGTCGTGATATTTTTCATTAATAATCAATTTATATATGTGTACATATACATGTAAATGTCACAAATTCAACGGATGAAATCAGACGAGTTGGCCGAGTGGTTAAGGCGATGCATGTGAGTTTTAATCTGACCCTCTTCGTTTAGTTGTTAAACATTTTACTCGCTTTTTCGACTCATTTGTGTTATAGGTGAAGTCTGAAACGTTAAGAGCAATCATATAGACGTGGTGGCCGAGTGGTTAAGGCGATGGAATGCTAAACCATTTTGGAATACCCGCGTGAATTTGAATCACATACTCGTCGATTTATTTTGAAAACATTTTATTATAACATTTGATTTTAAATGTCAATGATTAAAAATAATTTAAAATGTATTGAAATGCGGCGGTCGATGTGGCCGAGTGGCTAAGACAATTCATTTCTGAAACAATTAATTGTACTTAGTTGCTATGTATGTTATGATACATACTAGTAATAGGCGTGGTTGCCGAGTGGTCAAGGCTAATGTCTGCTAATCCATCGAGGTTTCCCCGCGTGAGTTAGAATCTCATTCTCGTCGTGTTCTTTTAAAACATGGTATTATTTACATTTGTTTTAAACTTTTATTCACAGTAGCTCAGATCAATCAAGCAGACGAGGTGGCCGAGTGATTACGGCGATGGACTGCTTATTCGTTTGTTAGTTTGAGTCTTATCCTCGTAGATAAACGATCAACATACATGTATATTATAATCTGTTCAATTGTTCTAAATATTTATACTTTAACTCTAAATAAACGATATCAGACGAGGTGGCCGAGTGGTTAAGGCGATGCACTGCTAATGCATTGGGGTCTCCCCGCGTGAGTTCGAATCTCATCCTCGTCGAGTTATTTTTTTCCAAATATTTAATACTACCGTTCGCCGAATGGTTTAGGCGAACAAGTAATCCATTGGGTTCTCCCCGCGCGGGTTCGTTTCACACCCTCGTCGATTAACGTTTGACTCGTTTAAAATTTGTTTCAACTATGAATAACATAAATTTATGGTTTAAAAATGCCTCTCCGTTGTAATTCCAATGCAAATAAGCTCCAAATCGGTGTTTATATACACTTGTATCTTTTGTTTGCTTTTAATTTGAATCAAAATCTTAGGTTTCTATTATTAACATTCACTTGTATTTTGTGTGATTATGTCAGCAGGGTTAGGAGTGAGGTTTAACAAACATTTTACTCGGTTTAACCCCCTTCACCGATTGCTTTGAATTAACCGTTATACGTCGGTGTCCCAAGATTTAATAGTTTATGTGTCGTTTTGGTTTTACAGTATTGTTCTATATTATGTTGTCTCTAGTGTTGCAATATTTCTATTTTAATAATAAGCCTCGCTCTGTGAACATACGGTTTAACCCATTTATGTCTAGTGGACTCTCCCGTCCTTCTAAGTTGGATCAATTTATTTCCAAACTTAGGGATGTCTAGTATATTTATTTATATATTTAGAATATTTCTTAAATAAATTCCTGTAAGCAAACAGCGCAGACCCTGATGAGACGCCGCATCATGCGGCGTCTCATCTGGGTCTACGCTGTTTGCCAAGGCCTTTTTTTGAGTCGCTAGGCATAAATGGGTTAATGCATGTAATAACAGTGTCGTTTCGGATTAGGCTGTACAGTCCGCACAGGCTAATCAGGGACGACTCTGCTGTTATTGTATTTTTCGTTGAATGGAAGACTGTTCCTGACAAAAATCCCGTTTAGACGGAATGTGTCGGACTGCACTGGCAAATCTGGGACGACACTTTACGCACATGCATTAAGCCCCATTTTCACAGAGCGAGGTTCAATTAAATTCTCCGGCTTACCTGTCGGTCTTCATATCAGACATGGCTCGCCCGAACAGCGTGTTACGGTCGTAGTCGTACACGGGGTCAATGTCCGTGCCGTGGGTCTTGTGCGCAGCCACCTCGCGCTGGTTGGCTAGCAACGTCAGACCTGACCGGAAACGGAAGTAGACAGTAGAAGTGAACGGTAGGGTCATGCATACAGCGTTTGATTTTTGTATATTGATACCATCAGTGCATTGAATACGAACAACATTCAGATATTCGTAAGCGTAGTATACTTGTGAATTATAGAAGTGTAAACATACGAGGGCGCTTGTTAACATAACAATGGTGATTAGGACGATTACGATCGACACTGATGTAATACTGATGACGATGATAACGATGATGACGATCCATATTAAAAAGAGATAAAACTTATTATTTATTCCCTAAAATTCGTCATCAAAAATGCATAATAAAAATCGGTTAGACAAACTATAATAATCGCAACAACTCCAAAATCATCGTGATGGTGCAGTTATCTGTAGATTTGTGTACACCGTTTGTTGTTTGGTTGTTATAACAGGCCACACTATCATTTTTTGCGCTATCGAACTAAAACTCGGCTAAACTAAGGTACGTATCATATCAAAGACTTATAAAATACATGTATTTTATAGGTCTCTGATCATATGTACAATAACCTTTGTATTGGCAAACGACAATATCTCTGAGCCTCATGTCGCAGAGGCGCCAGTGTCTCTCCGTCCATTACCTATTTCCGGGTGCCAAGATACGTCTACGGTCTGCCACTCCCCCGCCTTGAACCCTGGAGCCGCCACCGTCCACGACTTCCGGCCTGCCCGCACCGTTGCGTACAATCGACCATCTCTGAAACAGAGATGTAAAGAATCAATATAGACTGTTCAGTTATAAAGCACACAAACCGTCATACAATGTGGGGTACTCGGGTAGAACTAGTGTTTTATTAAGTAGTTAGGTAAGCAAATTCATATAACTTGTTTTTAACAAAATTACTCACAAGTAATTTCGCTTTAACAGTGATTAAACACTCACTAGGATTATGTTATTTTATTTCGAGCCCCATTGAATACACTTCAAAATTAGGACATGACAAATTCATTAAAATAGTTCGATAGCTGTGTTTATTTTTCTAACCCCAAACGCCTTCAGAGTTCAGTTTGACGTAAATAATTGTATGCGATAATATCATGAACATACGATCGCGTGTTTACTACTAAATATATTAAGTTATTGTATTTCAACTGAAAATAATATTGGGTTTATTGCAAATTATATTAGATCTATTAAGTCAATGCGATGTCATTTGCAAAGAATGAAAGTATGAGTGGAAACAAAAATGAAGATGAAATAAGGAATGTATGAAGGATAATTTTTATTATTAAATGAACAAAACGGGCATTTTCCATGAACTTTTTAAGCGAATTATTTTCCGGCGCTAAGCAAAAACTGTTTTATCTACGTGTAGAAAACGGAAATGAGCACTGATTTTTACAACCGAGAACACACAAATGGGCAAACTATGAAATTTTATGTAAAAACGAAGAGGATGACTGTTGAATTTACCTGTAAAACATGGAGAGGGGCAGTTATGTTTACCTGTAGAAGACTGACAGAGGGTAGCTGTCAAGGAAGTACATGTTGTTGGTGAGACGCTCCGGTTTGGTGGCGAAGCGCAGTGTGAAACCATGGCGACAGTTGTCAAGGTCACCGTTGCACGTGAGATTTTCGCCCATGTCGATGAACTGACGAGTGCCATTAAGCCTGAAAATCAAGATGAACTTTACAATCAAATATCTTGATCTTGTATTTGCTTGATTGCAGCGATATACACTGGATTATTTTTAAGCCCATTATAAATTTAGTCAAACAAAATAAATTAAAACCCAATAAATTATGTTAGCATAATACTTTATTTGGACTCAATATTATAATACTACTTATTTTTAATCAAATAATCGTACATTAGAACAGATATTGATTCAAAATAATAGGCGTTTTTGCCGAAAGGCAAACGCGATAGACCGGGTATCCATTGTATTCTTCCCGCGTCAGTTAAAATCTCATCTTCGTCCAGTTGTTAAATGTTCAATTATTTATATTTATTAACACAACTTCATACTGATTTAGTATTTGTATTTATCAATATTATGTGTATATAGCGTTTCAGCTAAGGATTTAGCGGGAACACAACATGCTTAGGAGCAAGGAGATCTTTTTACATGAAAAATCGTAAAATGGTATAGTTTGTATACATTGCAAATGACTTAACCTATGTATGCCTAGCGTCTAGGAAAAAGGCATTGGCAAACAGCGTAGACCCAGATGAGACGCCGCATGATGCGGCGTCTCATCAGGGTCTGCGCTGTTTGTTTAAAGGAATTTCTGTAAGAAATATTTAAAATATAGAAATAAATAAACTAGACTTTGGAAATAAATTTATCCAATTATAAAGGATGGGAGAGTCCACTAGGCATAAATGGATTAAAGCTGCTGTTTCCACTTAAAAACGTGTATGCAATCATTCAACATGCATTCCATGAAATATGTTGCTCGTTGACAACTATTTTTTTTTTAAGTAAAAGCCACTTTATACTGTTTCGTCCATATAGAGACGTCCATAGCCAATAATAACACATTTATATGTGTCTGTATTTACAAGAACAGGACAAAAGTGCGACGTTTTTAAAAAGGATTGGGTATGGAAAAAGGAATGGATGGTACATGGTATAAGATGGTAAGGATAAACAATAGAGGGAAACCACCCTAACGCCGCCATTCCGCCCAACCCCGCCATTTTTAGTTTAACACACCTCACTGCTTGTGCCTTCAGCCCTTGAACCAACGTAGCGCCACCCTTCAGGCTGATTCTCCTTCCGGTCTGCGACAAGACGCCGCTAGGGGGCATCTTGCTGAACTGGATTATCTCCTGTACAGGCCCTGTTTAGAAGAGTTATGGGGCTTTGTCAGTACTAATGAACTTGTGTTAGGTTAATATTTTATACACGATTTTCTTTTAATATTTCGATTTGTTTTAGCGAAGTGATTGCGAGTGTCTATACCTGTTAATGGAATTTAAATCACTGACAATAGTTAAAGCGGAGTGATGTTACAGATATGCATAACAGATACATGACTTCTGTTGGTTTTATATAAGATTGAATTCTTCTTTTGTTAGTGCTGTCACACATCAACTGTCCTAACTGCACAAGTAAAATGTTACTTCTACTTATATGTGTCGCGTTCTAAGAAAACTGGACAAAATGCATGTGCGAAAAGTGTCGTTCCAGATTAGCGTGTGCAGTCCACACAGGCTAATCAGGGACGACACTTTCCGCTTTTATGACATTTTTCGTTTAAATGAAGTCTCTTATTAGCAAAAATCAAATTTAAGCGGAAAGTGTCGTCCCTGATTAGCCTGTGCGGACTGCACAGGCTAATCTGGGACGATACTTTACGCACGTTCATTTAGCCAAGTTTTTTCAGAACGCGACTCATATGTATACAATACAAAGAAAAGAGTCTGTCGTGTATGTGATTTCCATATAATACAATCGCTGTAAAGAGAAATAATATGCAATGGTTTATACAAATATTCAGTGTTCCTCATTTCAGTGATGATATTAAGAACAAGCCCATCGACAATATCGAAATAACGTAAATGACGAACTTCGTGCGAAAGTGGGTTTTATGCAATTTGCGGCCAGCTGAGCTCCCGTCAAGCCCGCAAAGTCGCGCAGTGTGCACAGTCTGGTCTGGAGCTACCATGTTCGCTTATGAGACCAAGAAACCTGAAGCGGACAGCGCAGTGTCTGATTCACCCGCGCTTACGCACAGTTTGGTGTGGAGCTACGCTGGTAGCATATGACATAAGACCAATTTCCGCATGACTCGGGTCAAATCCGAATACAAATCTTAAAAACCTTGGTATAATCCTCTCAGCTTTAATGCATCAAGACTGGCGTGCCAAAATTGTACTTCATCCGCCATCATCTCAGCAGTGCCGGCGACGGTACTGTCCGAGGACTTCCCAATGTACACATTTCCGGTTCCCGACGCATCGTTCATGTTAACGTCGAATGGCGCACTGTTTCTGCTTATCAGTTTGCCGTCAAGATATATTTCTAATCCAGAGTCGCGTTCCCATGACAACACGATGTTATTCCAGGTGTTAACATTTAATTTATCTGAGGTCACGTTCCATACTTTCCCTTCAGAATGAAATTCAGCAATTAATTTCCCCTTCTTCAAGTATAACGAATACGTCGGTCCCGCCAAAAAGTACTGGTCGCTTTTCAAACTTTCCGGCTTCAGAAGCATTGAAATCGTCAACCCGTGATTGCATAGGTCTATGTTCGCAAAGCACTTGTCCATATGGTTCCCTAAATCGACGTAGTCGCCTTGTCCCCGCAAAGAGACCGCGTTGCCGACGGGACCGGGTACCAAACTGGATCCTCGTTCTAGAGTGACACGATAACGAGGGTGATACACGGTGTCGTTCAATGCCGTTTCCATGGAGAATGACTCATAACCCACGTGATCTGTGATGGATATATAACACATGTTGGTCGTCGTAACAGCACTGAATAACTGACATATATTTTACAGTTTCAGTTAATAACTAAATACCCACGACATTATGAACATGTAACCTGTTCTGATGAGCACGAATCGTTATTAAAGCGTTTCAACTGGCGATCACGGAGAAGACAGTTTTGATAAATGAGACATCTTTACTGTCGGGTATTTTGTACATGTATATTATAAAACTAACTTAAGTCTCGGCATGAGATTTTATAAGTTACTTAAAAAAAAAGACGCCATGAAATTGCATAAATATAATTGCAGAAAGAAGAATAAATGCAGTTTTTATACACATGTATAGTAAAGAGAAAGGCGAACAGAAAGGAAAGAGTAGCTCACCTAACGTAAGTCAAGTCATTCATCCATGAAAACTGAAAACTGAAAGAAGGTCAAGGGCAATATAAATCATACTACAAAAGCTCAGTTGATACTTAATAGTATAGTTATCGGATATATCCTATTACATAACACATATTTCGTTGATTCTTGAAGTTTGGAATGTGGCGAATTAAACATATGGGTGGTCGTGTTGGGCATCCTAACGGTTACACAACACATACCGGTACTATGTATGCGCAATATTTTTAAGAACTAGCAGCGTAGAGAAATTGCCATATATCAGATTGGTAAACGTATATATTTTAAGTTGTAACTTTAAAACACCATTCTAATAAGATATTAAACAAGAAACCGTCGGAGACGGATGATGCTCCACAAAGTTTTTTTGTCACAATATTGCACTATATATTCAGATAAAAGGAAACGTCTTGAGGGCACAGAAGTTGGGGGGACAAGAATTTTTTAATAGAAATTTTCAAAGGGCCATAACTATGTGAAAAATCATCCGACCAGAACCCGCTGATAATATGCACATCTCCTCTTGGTAGTGAAGCTTCTCATAAAGTTTCATTGAATTCCGGTCATTAGTTGCTGAGAAATAGCCCGGACAAAAATTGTACACGGACGGACGGACACACGGATACACGGACGGACAGACGAAGCGGCGACTATATGCTCCCCCCAAAATAAATTTGGGGGAGCATAAAAAATCTAATTATGTGTACACACGAAATCGTTAATAATTAAATAAAGTAAATATCCTCAGCAATTTGTGAATGAATGTGCTATTTTTTTGCATAATTGAACTGATACTGCACATCATATTTTAATGCTTTATCATGTTATAACGGGTTGGTCATCAAGTTTTGCAGATATTAAAAATACATTTAACCATGCGTTACGTTAGTAAGCACAACATTGAACTATATGATGTTCTTTTCTAAACTGTACAATTGTTCATCAGATAATGTTGAACTTTGTTTAACAAAATTCTCTTGCGGTCTATTGCTTGCGCATCCATGGCTGCTTTAATAGTTTCTTTTACGTTTGGAAACAAAATTGAATAGTAAACACAAATCAAGTTAAATGAATTAAACAGACAGAATGTGTATTTTATGATGTTACAACTGAGCCGCGACTTCGTGCGGTTTAATGGCACTCTATCATGAAATGAGTCGTGTTCTGAGAAACTGGGCATAATGCATGTGCGTAAAGGGTCGTCCCAGATTAGCCTGTGCAGTCCGCAAAGGCTAATCAGGGACGACTCTTTCCGCCTAAATTGGATTGTTGCTAAAAAGAGACTTCATTTAAACGAAAAATGTCATAAAAGCGGAAAGTGTCGTCCATGATTAGTCTGTGCGGACTGCACAGGCTAATCTGGGACGACACTGTACGCATATGCATTATACCCAGTTTTCTCAGACCACGACTCAATTAATCAGAAACAATGCGTATTGTATGATGTTACAACTAAGCCGTGACTTCCTGCGGTTGAATGACACGTTATTATGAAATGATACTTGGCTAGGCAAAGTAAGAAGAGAACTTCTCGTGCTTCATAAGTTAATAAACAACATGCATCGTTCAAAAACGCATATAGAAATACATTGTAAACTAACTAGTATCATATATCTTATCTAACGACAAGTTTACGTTATTGCTTAAGTTATACGCTAACAAATAGGCGTTTGTAGTAATGGACAAGTTATGTGAACATTACTAACAAAATGCATAAACTTAATGAAATAGGCAACCGTGTTCTTGCTTATAAATAACATTCATGATTGCAGGAAAACAGTGTTTAATGTAAATATTCCCCGTCATGCTTCATAAGACGGATTTATGATAACGAAATCTTCCTCCTTATTTCATAATCAGTGCCAAAAATGACCAGGGCAAAGCTGATAAAAAGCATGTATTAGTAAAAACAACAACAAATGGTTAAAGTTTGAAGATAATTTTAAATTGCGTTACTTCATGGAATAGCTTAAATATAATTAGCTTATTAGTTTGAATTGGTTTATATGTTTGCTGATATATGTCAGGTTAACAAAACAACCCTGGTTTGCTTCAACTTATTGACACATTGTACACAACAGGGTTCAGACATATGCTGATATTGTTTTAGCTTATAAAGCCTAATACCCTCCCTATTTCGAGAAATAATAAGACAGTAACTCGTTATTTATACGCAATTTAGTTTGGAACTGTCTGTCGTGACATGCGTTGAGGTTGTTAATATAATATACAATAACAAGCAAGCATATAAAAGCTACTAACTAAGCTGGTAACTAACCAGAACGGTGTCTATGCAGACAACATTTGCACAATTCACGTTTCCATGTAACAATAGCCTTAAACTTCTAACATAAAACTGCCACTAAACCATGCGACTCGTGCTCTTAAAACTTCAAAACAGATTACATGAACAAAATCAGTGTACGAGTATATGTGACATAACAAACAAAACTTTATGTGCATAATTACAAATACAATACTACTGATTATAATTTAATGATACTGTGCAAAGGGGTTTAAAGCATGTGCGTAGGGTCGTCTCAGATTAGCACAGGCTTATCAGGGACGACACTTCTCGCCTAAGCCTGAATTTTGCTAAGAAGAGACTTTCTTGAAACGAAAAATATAAAAGCGGAAAGTGTCGTCCCTGATTAGCCTGTACAGACTTCATTGGCTAATCTGGGAAGAAACTTTACACCCCTTTTTCACAGAAACGGACCAATTGTATGATACTGTGCAATGGTTAAATCTTAATGCAAAATGATCAACCATATTCGCACAAAATAGGTTAAGTATATGATGAAATCAAATAACGATAGACAACTTAATTTACACGCCATCATTAATGTTATCATCAAGAATATGTTTTTTTAAAAGATAATTGTATTGTTGATAAAATATTGGATTAAATCATACGCGTAAATATTTGAACGACATTGCCAATACCAACTATCAAAAAGGCATCGCATATTCGATTAACATCATATGCTGTCTTTGAGATTGATTCCAAATTTTAATAAGCGCGCACAGAATTAACACATTTTACTAAAACGAATGCTGTTATCACTGTGCCAAGTTTCCTTGGTGACATTTTTCGTGAGTAAGTATTTAAGTATGGTACCCTCATGACCCCAAAAAAGCAGTGCGAGAACCAATCAATCATGCTTTACTTACCGCGAAGAAGGTGATTAAATGCGATCAGATAGCTTCTCCTGGCATACCACACTTCCAGCTCGTCTATAGCCATGTTCCCATAGCTATAACTTTGACCTCTGACATCGGTTGGATTCGGTCGGCCAACGTAAAAATGGCTGTCGTCAGATCTCGAGGTTTCCGGTATAACGCGGGAGTCCGCGTGATATTGCTGATCGTAGTCTATAAACAGATCCATTCCGAAATCCGGGTGCCACGAGAGTTCAAAGAAATGCCATTCCTTTTCTGATACGTTCGGTATTCCTAATCTCCACGAATGTTGCATGTGGTTTATGGTGAAATAGATGAGCCCCTGGTTGCTAAATATCTGAACACCATCCTTTCCAGTTGATAGAATGTACATGTTGTAATTGTACCTTTCTATGTTAAGCCAAAAGAAAATTGAAATCCCAAACTTACAATGGTCAAGATTGCCCAAGCAAACGTCATTGTTTGTACCGATATCAACATATTGTTGGTTGCCGTCAAGCTTGAGCGCACTTTTTACAACGCCGTTTTCTAGCAATGGATATCCGTAAAGCATAATGCGTAAGGACGCCTGTTCAAGACGTCTTCCACCGTCAACTATAGAATCCATACTGATGACAAAATGGTCCGGCTTGCCTGTAATATAATTGCACTAAACTAACTCATACCAATTCACATTTTGTCGCGTGTTGATTATAATTATCACACATCAACTGTATTAAAAACATGTATGTTTTTATTGCCATCGAAACATTGAATAATTATTGAACTATTGAGAACATTTTAGCCTCATGTTAAAGGATTTAAAAATCAAGAATACCGACTAGTTAATTTGACGTGTTACCCAATCGTGTTTTGTTTAAATATTATTTTTTGTGGTTTGTGTATCGACATATTTCCTACAGATACTATGTCACTTTCTTTGAACAAAATTCTAGCCGAGGATAACGAAACATTAACTCATGATAATGCTATTGGGCTTTCATTTTTCTATTAATATTCACTAATGTATTATGTAAATATGGTAGTAACCTACCCCTCTGAATGTATCCGAATGACATAAGATAGTCACGTGACCCTTCCCAGAGTTCCATCTCATCAAATATGGCGGCGCCATAAACGCTCTTGTTTCGACCAGCGTTGTCAATGCCAAGCAGGAATGTATTTGATCGGGGTTGCGTGGAATCAGGTGTTGATGTTTTCTCTGTTTATAATATAGAAGATAGTGTTAGATTTAAAATTAAAATGGTTATTAATCTGACTATGTTTTTCCGGGTTTATTATGTGACATATAACGTCAACTCATCTAAAGTCGCGACTACCGTAGATTCACGGATTTTGTTTTTGTCATGTATCCGGTAGCGAGATTTGTTTCTTCATACGCAAGCAAAAAAAATGTAAATGAATGTTTATTCTTGAACGCCTAAAGATTTTCGGTTAAAATAGGCGAACAGTGTAAAAAAGTAAATAAGCATAAAAACTATATTTTCTTAACGCCAATAATACCCGATCATAGATTTAAATGCATTATTTAAATTCAGATTTCATGATGTTTTTTATCATCTTCTGTTGTTGTAAGACACCCATACATGGTAGTGTTACGCTACGATCTTAAATGAGGCAAAAACAAGTTTAATCTTGCGTTTCTGAGAACTTGAAAATTAAGCTGTTTTTTTTGTTTCTTTTAGGAAGAAGACGACATAAACTGTAGAATATTAACCTTACGTCTTTGGTCTTGGTAGGAGCTAAATTGACGAAACAGTATTCCTCGTGTTGATAACATTGAGTCATGTCTAAAAGTAAAGAAGACCAAACGTGTTGATAACCACATGTGTTATTAATGTGGATGGGAAAGGTATATGAAATTATTCTCGGTTTGATAAATACGCTATAGTATGGTTGAATACGTGTTATTTAGAAGAGAGATTATGGTAATGGTTTAGCGCGTATAATGCACGGGTTTTGTGTGCATGTTTTAGCGCGAAAGCGCACGAGTTTTTCGTTTTGGGGTATATATGATTTGCACATCTATTAAGACGCCATTCGAGGGTTGTTTTTGACAGGCAAAGTTATGGAGCAAGAAAACGAAAGGGTGATATAATAATAAGATGTAATATATGCAAAACACAAACATGTTTCGAAAAAAGTTTACAAGACAAGTCTCTATAGCTGTTTCATAGATGAATAGAATATATATTTCCGTAATGTATCGATTTTTGATGTTACATTCTTAATTCACAATTGGAATACCTGAATAGTTTAAAGATATGTTCTCATAAATTTTCATCCGCTTATTATCATACCACCTCATATATCGCACACAACCATCGTGCTGAATTATATTCGAAAGTCCTGTCAAATACAAGCACTCACTCCTATTTTGTCTTTGGTTTATCATTTGTTTGATAATGATAATGATGATGATATGGGTTATAAAGATGATGAGATTTTAATAGTATTTTGAGAATAGAGAATAATAAATTTACTCATAACTATGAGTAAAATTTGTTTAAACACGTCACCCAGTTTTATATTTACAGGTGACCATTGTCAACCTGCAGTGTCCTCGGTTTAAAGCCAAACCGTGACACTCATTGGTTATGGAAGTGTGGCTTTCATTTATGAAATATTAGCACCGGAAACCAAAGTTAACGTTTCAGTTTATTTGACCTAATTGATTTGGCATGATTGCTCTTCCTTACCAGGAATTGTTGTACGACGTCATACCCGCGAATCAAAAGTAAAAACAAAATGGCCGAATCCTGATGTAGCTTGATGTAGCTTTATATGTAACTTTTGTATATGCCAACTTATGTGCAACTAAATAATTTTTTTGTGGCTACATTTGATCGCGCAAAGCAAAGTCCGATTCCATAAATTCATTAACAAGACGAATTAGCTGAAGCATGCATCGGTAAAGATCTTTGTATGATTAAATATCGCTACCATCTGCATTGACGTCCCTAGCAATCATTTTCCCGTCCAAATATAGCGTCAGGCCGTCCTCCAAAGACCACGTGACCTCTAAATAATACCACGTGTCGGGCGTCACTGATGATGTAATCAACTTCCATAACTGCGTTGACGTCTCCGCCGTGACCATCAACTTCCGGTTTGCGACTGAGATCTCGATCCCGTTTATTGCGGATGATATGTATACCATTTTGTCTTCCATTTTCTCAAGACTAAAATCATATGAATGGTCTATTGTATAGAAACGAGTAATTTACAAGAAATTTCGGAAATGTAATGCATGTATTTTAACATATGGTCAAGAAATAGAGGCAAACATCACAAATATTTTGGTAATTATGTTCAATTTTAGTAAAAATATTTTGTAAGCAAACGGATTCGAAAACGGTCCACACTAAAACACAATGCATGATAATTATTGATAATATCTTATATTGATTTAGTGTTGTTTGAAATAAGTTTCTAGCAAATCTCACTTTATCCAAAGTGACAACAGCATCCCATGATGACACAAATCCAGATCGCTAAGGCAACCGTCCGCTGCACGAAAATCGATAGTCTGACGTAGACCGTTAATTCGGACGGCCTTTCCGATTTTGCCCGGAATTAGGACCACTCCATCGCTCGTTCTGATTGGTTCTAACCGGTTTTTGTTCTCTATGACACCGCTGGCGATGGCTTCAAATCCGTAAAATTCGTTCTTTGGTTTTCCTGGAGCATATATATGTTTATATTGAATAATTAATGTACGTTAAACAAAAAAATTCAATCGCGCATACGTATGTTGAATATGTGGAAATGATCGATAGTTCATAACCAACTCATATTGTGACAACCTATTTGTGTACATAGTACATATACGTATTAGTGTTCTCAATATATGAACCAGGTGCTGAAACACCTTTTGATTGAATATTAAGTACCACAGAAAGCATGTGATCAATTAATCGCATATTGTACGATATTTGATCACAGATGCTCACTTTTGATCTTTATAGAGATTTAAAGAATATGAAGAGTGACAAATGATAGAGCGAGAGAGAATGTCTCCACATTTATGCATACTCTCGAAAGACATTCGTGTGTGTTTATTTGTTTGAACGGACGATGCTTACGATGTTTATTTGTTAAAAATAGCCATTAGTTTTTAAGTAATATTGACTTGGTGTATAAGAACACTACAGGTGGCTAAAAGATTCCTATCTTCTTTGTTTTATACCACAATCGCCTTCCTTAATATGGAGGAAACGCTGTAGGACTTACAACTAGTTCATGAAACGGTTGTTATTAGTTTTAAAGGGCATCTAAGATAACAGATTGTTAACTTCAGACACAAGATAAATTATTGTTTAAAGAATTGTTATCGTCAAACATTTTCAAGCATTCAAGTATTCGAGCAAACAAATATGTGAATAATTAACACATATAATAAAGGGTGCACACTTACACGTGACACAAATAACTTGATCCAAAATTTAACTTACCGTTAAAGTTATGCGCAACCAGGCAAAGGAACGTTAACCTTTTCCCCATCAGAAGCAAAGTGAAAATGGCTTTTGCAACCAGCATAAAACGAGAACAGCCTGCGAGTGTCTCGCATTCTTTTCAGGTTTTATGCTGTTTGCTGTCCATCAGTTACTAATAATTGGAAATGAAGCCTTTAAAACTTGAATCTAGTAAGAAATATCTTTAATTAAATTAACTTTCTGGGGGACTACACATACGTCAAAATATGTATCTAAGTGGTAAAGTGTAAAATACAGCCTACCTCGGGCTATGTAATCCAGGCCCAGAAGTCTCTGTCTGTCCCCGTTGTACAGATGAAGGTCATCAACCGTGGCGGCGGCGTACCTCTCGTTGTACATGACTGTGTTCGCACGACCGATGTAGAAATTGTTGTATTTACTGGAATATGCGACGCGAGGAGAACTCGCATCCTGTTTAACCGCCATTTTCTGATTGACATAGACCTCCAGACCGGACGTTGGGTTCCACGTGATTTCCAGGAAGTACCACGAGCTCGTTTGAAGGTTTGCAACTGACGCATTCCAGAGTCGATCGCCGCTTTGAACAGTTACATACAGACGCTTTTCCAACGTGAAAATCGAGAACCCGGCTGTACCTGATGCCATAACGTAGGCATTGTTTTCCATTTTCGCGAATTTGATCCAAAACACAACGGTAAATCCGTACATACAGACCGTCGTGTTTCCCAAACAAGTGTCCTTAAAATCCACAAACTCGATGTATTCGCCTGCACCTGGTATTTGGATCGCGTTTCCGATCATTCCCGGGACTTGCCGAAGTCGCCCTCGAGTGTTCGGCTCAAAATCGGTCGTTACTAAGTGACCCTCAGTCAAGTTATCCATGGGAATGTGAAATGAATATATTGGTCCTGCAATAAATCAATATTTAATGAAATGGCAAATACTAAAAATAAAAAGTAAAAACGTTTCAAGCTTGATTGGAACAGCCCCTGATGATATTAACCCATTTATGCTTAGTAAACTCTCCCATCCTTTTAAATTGGATCAATTTATTTCCAAAATTAGGGATGTCAAGTATGTTTATTTCTATATTTAGAATATTTCATAAAGGAATTCCTTTAAGCAAACGTCCTTTTTTCAGGACGCTAGGCATAAATGGGTTAAAAAAATTGAAAACAACAAAAGCAACAACACCAACATCTTCAACAACAAAAGTAACGCAATATGTTTATATTTTTAAGATACTATGTGATAATCTAATTCAATAACCGCGTTAAATGACACGAGTTTATAGGTGTTTGTAGTGTTGTTACGTTTGCCCGTCGACATAGGTATTTTAATGTCAGCGCTGGTGATGTTTTACACTTATTTTTCATAATAGGAATTGTAGTTAATACGGGAAAAAGCCCGCGAAGCGGGCGTTGACCGTTCATACATATGGAAATTAAGACATAAAATTACATAAGAATACCACATAGGGATGGGTTCCAAAAAAAATTGCCACGCGACATATATTTTCGCGATGCTATTTATGACCTTCAACAAATAAAAAAACACTTTGAAATATGCTAAATTACATGTAAATACATACCTCAGGAAAAATCATATCAATGACATCATAATTGTGTAGCGAATCGCACTAAATATTCTCGCATTACTTGTTTTTCTTCGCAACCGTTCCAGAATAACGGCATTACTCAATTATCGCCCCTAAATACTCATCTTCAGTGGGTATAAGCCGAAGACTGGTTCACTACATATAGTGACAGTCTTTACCAAACACAATTTTCGTGAACATAACCCGTCTTAAATATATTGCCGAATATCAGATTTCTGTCGAATTTATTTGCTTTGATCTTTTCAATAGCTTATTGTTATTATTATCCTGACTAATCACAAACGCTTGTTAAAAAAATATTTGTTTTAAGCATTATAGTTGGCATCTCTATTCTTCCAGTATTCTCGCGGTATTTCAACTACACCCTACTGTTTATTTGTCAGAATTCGTGACGCATTTTCCATTCGCTCTCAGAAAGAAGTTTTACGTGTGATCATGAGCAATAGTCTGGTTAGTTGTCGTTGTTATCCATCAGAGACACATTTATTCACAAAATTTTAAGATCTTCCGATCTAACTTTTTAGTCTTTTAGCTTTAATTTTAAACGTATTTACACCTCGTCTGCTCGCACTTTACCGATATTCCGAAAGGTTACATATCACTATAATAAGTTTAGGCCTAAAACCACAAAATCCGATACCGTTGGATTTTCGTACCACAATCTTACGTAAAAATTCTTTCAGATTCGAAATCAACAAAAAACATTTATAAATTGTCTGCATTATTGATCAAATTTTAAGATATTTGTTGGTTTTCCGTTTTTAGAAGCTATTCTGCCAAGGCAAGAGCTGGGCATCACACAATCCATTGTATCCATCTAAACTGACAGTTTTGGTTTGCAGAAATAAAAAAAGGAGGGATTCCTGAACTATCAAAATTTTCAAGCTAAACACACAGTTATTATCTGTGGTGATCTTTATTGGTTCTGTTGGTTTACTTGGATGAAACATGTGTGAACTTTTATAGAACTTTGAAAAGTCTATATCTGTCTATCTATAAACAAAAATCAGCTATGGTATAATAAGATCAGATGTGCAAACAATGTCAAAGGCTTGTTAAATTAACAATTTGAAGGCAATTATGCTGAAAAAATATGAAAGTTCCCATGCAAATTTAGTCTATATATTGACAAGTGTCTGCCAATAAATTTCAAACTAGTAATACAAAACTTACCACAAGTATGTAAAAGCACCTGTTGTGATCAATTTTAGTAAGATAGTGTAATTCTTAACAGTAGCAAATAGCTTGTTTAGTAAATGCCTAATGCAATTAATATGATTTCCTTTCTATTGTGTAATTAATAAATTGTTGTTACTTGTAAATCCATGATAATTGTTTTATGGCTAGTACAAAACCAGCATTGTTAATTTTGTAAAAGGTAATAAAATAACACCACTTTGTAATTTCATATACGTAAATATTCTTGTACTGTAGGTTGATGACAGTGTTTTAGTATTACTTATTTTGTAACTATTATTTTATGTGCAAATAAATGATGTGAAGTGTTTTGTATCTCCACACAATACCACATACCTTTTTATATGTGTACTGTGTTATGTGTTATTTGAATGTTAAAATAAAAAAATATGGATGATTTAACATGATGCATTCTAATATATGCATTCAAATTGAAACGATAGAGCTAAGTGTATGCAGTTTAGACTGTGATTTAAGAATTGCTACAAAATGGCTAGTTTTTTTTTGTGGCGACAAAATTTAAACTATTCAACAATAGTTTGCGAAAGAAAATTAGAAACCTGCAAGATACCTGTATTTATGAAATATTTAAATTGCGAAACAAGTATGTTGTTATGCTGTTACACATAATTATACATTGATAATAAATAAGAAGACAATTGGCGTTGTTAACGTTTCCCAATAGTAGAAATCATTCTTCTGATGAAGTCAGTGGTATACAGACGAAAGCTCCAGGCATGGCTTTCAATACGTAGTGTGTGTTATTTGACAGTCTAAAACTTATTGGATTAAAAAAAAATCCTGTCAAATTTGTCAATCAAAATTGATTTGACACATCACATGAATTTGATTATGTTAAATCAGTGTACTGTATGCTAAATGCAACTGCTTTAGCAAGCTGTCAAGTTGAATTGAGACATTTGATGAAACAAGCTGTTTCCTGGGTAGGACCATTACTTAGTGTCTATATGGCGTACCATGACGTCGAAAGTCTACAAGACCTTCTAGGTAGAACGAGAAATGTACTTCGACGTACAATTTTCACCGACCCTTGAGTGTTAGCCAATAAGAAGACACCTTACATCTGTTGCTTTTAGAGATATTTGGCATTGAACATTATTATTATTATTATTTATACCAAATTATGCAACTATCGACCGCTTACGCATAGATATTGTGCGTATTTATTAAACATTATTATTATTATAATTTATACCAAATTATGCGACTATCGACTGCTAACTCATAGATATTGTGCGTATTTATTGACCTGGCGTGACGGAATTAACCTCTGACTTATGCAAGTTATGGTTATCACAAAATACGACCAACGGGGAGGTTATTATACATTATTTATCCCGTGAATTTTTGGTAACTGTTTGGTTACCGTTGGGGAATTTCCTACACAGTAATGCGCTGGACGGTCGTGATACTCCGCCCCGCATGATCAAAAAATACTCACAATATGCTGAATAGTTTTAAAAAGGTAACAATTGAATCTTCTTCAAATTTATATATAATCTATTTCAATACTTGAAACTTCTATGTTTTTTTTTGCCATTCTGATATTTTTATTCATTTTGTCCTCAATTAAAAAAGAGATTTTAAACATTTATTATGAATAAATCTGAAGGAAAAGCGGCTCAAGAGACAAGTTTTTTATTGGCTGTTCAGAAAATGTGTACGTCGAAGTACAAAAATGTATGTCGAAGTACAAATTTTACTTTGACGTACAAATATATACTTCGAAGTGTATTTTATATGTGAATGTCGACGTACAATTATTGTACTTCGACTTACATTTCTCTTTTTACCTTGTAGGTCTTCTTGACTTTCAACCCAAATGTTACGCCATAGTTTATCTTTAGGGTTATCTTAAAAATGCACCCACTTAAGGGATCAATACAGAGACCCCCCAGTGACTAAGCCAGTTAGCAGACGCCCCATCCACTATACCACAGCCACCGAACCAGCTTAAAATTCCTGTGGCTAGAAAAAAAAGATGCTAGATCTTTAAGCTAGGAACATGTCACTCGTTTTAAGATTGATTTTTTTGGATGCATTACTTAATTATTGCAACAATTATAATATTTTGAACACAATCATGTCCATATATTTATTAAAAATACATGGTTATCAAAAAACTTAAAAAGCTTTTGCCCGTAAATTAGGTAGCACCCATAATCATATTAATAAATTCGAAGTCAATGAAGATGAGCACAGAATTAAAGTAATTTAGTATGTCATGACAAATGTCATCGATCCAAACAATTTATACAATACGCATATTAAGCTCAAATAAAATAATTGTCAACATCAAAAACGACATAACATAGTCACTAAGGAGATGACATGCTAAATAAACAAACACTGTTTAATACACACAGAAGAGAAAAATATGGACGCCGTAAAGATCTTGTTCTGCTATTTTTACAGCTAAAGACGTTTATTTTCGTTGGTGATTTTCCTTTGTACTGATTATGGTAATATAAATAAATAAATAATTCTGATGTAGCATGATCAAATCTTATTTGAAGATGTTCTTTTTTTACAAATAACTTCAAACAGACGTGGAATATGGTTCCCGGTTACCTCACCACTGGTTTGTCAAGTTTTTAAATGTTTTTATTATTTCATGAACATCAATACATCTATCAGTGATATTGGACTTAAAATGTGGTTTTTGAATTAAACAAAAAATGGAAAAGAGCATTGCTTCACTATAAACTTTGAAACCATCAGGTCGCCGTGGCGTAGTGGATATGGTGTCCGCCTAGCGACCGGGAGGTCATGGGTTGGATCCCCACTGTGGAAGCGTTCTTTAGATCTTCACCATAGACACCAAGTACTGGTTCTAGGCCCAGGAAACGGACTCAAGAGCGTTTCAAATAAGCCTTAGGCTTTTTATAAAATCGAGCTAAAATAAATAGGTTTAAACTAAAACCATAAATAATGAAATAATGGTTTGAACGGCATGGGTTGTACAAAAATTATGCTCGGAACTAGTCCAATATATGCGCTGAGCTTGAATATTTAAGTACATACACTTAAAGCTGAACGTTTTGTTTACCATTTTCCCTGAGTTGCTTCTCTGACAGTTCTGTTGCCCAGAACTGGAATTCGTCCACTGTGATGGCGCCAACAGCACGTGACCGCGAGACGTTATTTGATTGGCAAATAATGAAGTCATCCACCGATGGTGTACGTTTTGATGATCTGCAATATATTAATTTGCCGAATTTGTTTAATGATCATATATTGATAAGTATGAAACAAATATAGGAACGATAAGAAGTAAGAAAGATGTTCACGTGAAAAATGCTCGTTATTTTGATTTATGCAGTAATACATTGTAAACCGAGCTCCAAATGCATTGCATACCCCGTTCCATTGCGATCAACACAGCTTATATCATGCTTTTATGTTTGAAAAAAACTGGTCTTGTATGTATTGTGTTGAATTGGCAATTGCCATATATAAAAGACCAGTGGACAAGAATTTCTCTCTCTATGATTCCTGAGTTGTAACCTTCCTTCAGAAATCTATATAGTTAACCACCGATAGTCATTCTGTGACCTCTACAATCAGGTTTCCCCAAGAAATCATTGAATGGATGTCTGGTCGCCGTGGTGTAGTGGATATGGTGCCCTCCCCCTCCCTAGCAACCAGGAGGTCATGGGTTTGATCCCGAATGTACTAGCGTTCTTTAGATCACCCCCATAGACACCAAGTACTGGTTCTAGTCCCAGTAAATAGACTCGGGAATGTTTCAAATAAGCCTTAGGTTTTCGATGCAATCGAGCAAACATAAATAGGTTTAGACTAATGGATGATGGGTCTAGACGGGCTGGTATTGAGAGGAGTCTCCCAAGCAGTGTCGTTTATTAACTTCTTTTTAAAGTTCAGACTGTAAACAAAAGTATCATCAATCCAATATACAATGTCAACTATATGTAGTGTTTCCCTTTCATGTTATTTTATTGCAAAGGTTTTCATATTATTTTTGCTAGATCCAGTTATTTTGAGTGAGTCCTTACAATAGCTTGACTTAGATGAAGTAAGACGCCAATTTGTTTAGTTGTCGTCGCGCGATGTTAATTTACAGGTATAGGAACTTCAGCCGGGAGACTATATATTTGGATATTTATAAAATAACTTATTTATATAGCTCTCTGTCCGTGCGTTTATCAAACAGTGTACCTCTTTGATAGTTTTTTGTTTGTTTAGTATGTTAACTAAACGTGTTTTTGAAACTTTTTACGATTCCATCATTTTATTAGTAATTGCATTGACAAACAAAAACGTTTCGAATCTGCATTCAACATGCTTTTGTGTTTCTTTTTGTTAAATTAAGTTAGTTATCGCAGACGTCTTAGTTTGAATAGTAATATGGGGAATTAAGCAAAATGATACAAAACTCAACCTCGAATACTAAAAATCGCGCGGGTTTTGTTGGAACTTCAAAGAAGAAAGTTGGTTCCTAAACTATCAAGCAATACATGCTGAACGAAAATACATAGCAAGGAGTAGGAAAGTAACAATCCATCCTTTTGGGAGAAGTGTTGTAAAGTTGTCCTTTAAAATATCAACTACTTTGATATATAAATCATTTTTATTTTGCTTGATGATTGATTGAAATGTCTTAGTCAAAAATGCAAATAATACATTATTTAGGAATCATCATCAAGCATTATTATTTCATCACTAACAGTCATTTATATTAAAAAAAATAATGACAACATGCACATGAGTTGTAAAGCCATTGAAGACATCATACCATGAAACAAGAGCAGAACTTGTATAGAACGTGTATATGCCTTGTTGAGAGTATGATAAACAAGATTTCATGCAAAAGTAATTTATTAGTATGTGACGATGCCAGTAAAGTGCATTTGATCTTTTTTAATGATGACGTCATATCATACTTACGTTAACGTCAACGCTTCCGGACGTCATTTCAAACTTACGTTAACGTCAACGCTTCAGGACGTCATATCAAACTTACGTTAACGTCAACGCTTCAGGACGTCATATCATACTTACGTTAACGTCAACGCTTCAGGACGTCATATCATACTTACGTTAACGTCAACGCCTCAGGACGTCATATCATACTTACGTTAACGTCAACGCTTCTAGACGTCATATCAAACTTACGTTAACGTCAACGCTTCAGGACGTCATATCATACTTACGTTAACGTCAGCGCTTCAGGACGTCATATCATACTTACGTTAACGTCAACGCTTCAGGACGTCATATTATACTTACGTTGACGTCAACGTTTCAGGACGTCATATCATAATTACGTTAACGTCAACGCTTCAGGACGTCATATCATACTTACGTTAACGTCAACGCTCCAGGTCGTCATATCATACTTACGTTAACGTCAACGCTTCAAGACGTCATATCATACTTACGTTAACGTCAACGCTTCAGGACGTCATATCATACTTACGTTAACGTCAACGCCTCAGGACGTCATATCATACTTACGTTAACGTCAACGCTTCTAGACGTCATATCATACTTACGTTTACGTCAACGCTTCAGGACGTCATATCATACTTACGTTAACGTCAGCGCTTCAGGACGTCATATCATACTTACGTTAACGTCAACGCTTCAGGACGTCATATTATACTTACGTTGACGTCAACGTTTCAGGACGTCATATCATACTTACGTTAACGTCAACGCTTCAGGACGTCATATCATACTTACGTTAACGTCAACGCTCCAGGACGTCATATCATACTTACGTTAACGTCAACGCTTCAAGACGTCATATCATACTTACGTTAACGTCAACGCTTCAGGACGTTGCCCATACACAGTCCCGTTAAGAGGATACCTTTATTGCCAAGAAATGAAGTTGTGGGTGTCAATTAATTTGGAAAAACAGTTACCACTTGCAAATGTTGACACCTTATCATAGTGCATTGACCGTCATTATTGAACACATAAAGATATGTTTGAAAGTGATTGCCAAACAGATAAACGTAGAGCTAATTTGAATGGCTTTAAGATTTTCCCATAGAATTAAATAAACAACTCCAGAAAAAAAGCGAACGTTTGGTTAGAATATCACGAAAAAAAACTTGTCAACAACCAAACAAATTAAACAAACATATTAAACGTTGTGTATATTAAAAATGGTAGGGTGGGAGCTTTTAAACTTACCTAACTGTGTACATGCTTTCATATGCCGCTTTGCGACCATTGATGTACAAAGTGAGACCTTTGTCTTGTCGCCATGTTGCCGTCACGTGATACCATTTTTGCGCAAAAACGTTGTTAGCTGTCACGCGCCACTCATTGCCGGTTTTCATGCGGAACACCCATTCCATTCGGCCGTGTTCGTACATCATTGCCACACCGTGCGAGTCTTGTCTCTCCCCGCCATTGGATAAGAAAACACTCTGGCCACTTCCGAGACGGTCTATTTTGAGCCACATCGAGAGCGTATACCCTGAAAGAAAAGAGCATGCTTTCATAACTCAATCTAATTATTTATAGTAGTTCTCGTTTTAAATTGCTAAATGATAATTCTCAGTTGTCAGGTGACAATTGTTGAATGCTTACTGTTAGCAATAATCTGTTTATTTTTGGCGATTGTAATTTTTAGCGCGAACACATATGCTTGATACAAAGACTTCAGATGTTCCAAAATTTTGAAAATAATTCATACCGACAATTAAACTTTGAAATCTATATTTAACTTATAACATATGTCAATATTCAATAATGATGATTAAACGCAAATATGTGTTTGAAAGTTACGTGCGAATGTTTAAACAAAACGCACGTACCCAATACTTAATCTAATTGTCCCTTTGATAATAATACAAGATAAAATATATAAAATTAGATTGTGAGTAATGCTTATACCTTTCGGACACATGCTGAGGTCGCCAAAGCATTCTTGTCGGTGACCTGGCCCGGTGACCTTGACAGCCTCAAGATCGCAGTCTATTTTTAGCGCGTTGTTCACTGGGCCGCGAACCAGTTGAGGACTTCCGAGCACCTGCGCATCCAGACCGGAAGGGTTGTCCACACTGGTTCCCGTGATCTTATCCATTGGAAGCCGATAGTAAGTGTCATGGTCTGAATAAAAGGAAATAAATGTTTGTATTCAGGTATGCGGATCAACTGGGTCTTGTTCTGAGAAAATTGTGCTTAATGAATGTGTGTAAAGTGTCGTCCAAGATTAGCATGTGCAGTCCGCACAGGCTAATCAGGGACGACACTTTCCGCTTTTATGGTATTTTTTGTTTCAAGGAAGTCCCTCTATCGAAAATCGAGTTTAGGCGGAAAGTGTCGTCCCTGATTAGCACATGCTAATCTGGGATGACACTTTACGCACATGCATTTAGCCCAGTTTTCTCAGAACGCGACTCAAATACTTGACTTCATCCGCCTAATCGCCAAAAAATAACGTCGAAGCGAAGTGCATGAAACAAAATCTGATACATAACTATAAGGCATTATTTTATAGATACCAGTATGTAAGATCGGAATGATTATTGCAACTTTTTTGTTAATGAAAAAGAGAACATCATTTAAATCATATTTGAATCATAAAATGGCCAGCTGCTCATCTTGTTTAACCCATTCATGCCTAGCGTCCTGAAAAAAGGACATTGCAAACAGCGTAGACCCAGATGAGACGCCGCATCATGCGGCGTCTCATCTGGGTCTCCGCTGTTTGCTTAAAGGGATTTCAGTAAGAAATATTCTAAATATAGAAATAAATATACTAGACATCCCTAATTTTGGAAATAAATTGATCCAATTTACAAGGATGGAAGAGTCCACTGGGCATAAATGGGTTAATAATTATTACCATGTGAATGAGTGATGTTATAATACCTTAAAGGGATCTTTTCACGTTTTGGTAAATTGACAAAATTGAAAAAAGTTGTTTAAGATTCGCAAATTTTCGTTTTAGTTATGATATTTGTGAGGAAACAGTAATACTGAACATTTACCATGGTCTAATAGAGCCATTATATGCATCTTTTGACGATTTTAAAACCTAAAAATTATAAAGCGTTGCAACGCGAAACGATTGAATAATTTGGAGAGTTCTGTTTTTGTCGTTAAATTTTGTGAAACTACGAAGATTGCTTATATAAGGTATAAAATACGTTAAGGATGTGTACTCGGCGGAATAGCTCAGTAGGCTAAAGCATTTTTACTTCAGGACTCTGGCAGGACTCCAGGGGTCACTGGTTCGAAACCTGGTCCGGGCAATGTTCTTTTCCTTTTTTAAATTTTATTCTTGATTTTTTACTGGAGCTTTTACGATCCAATGTTTACATTTATCGATATAAAGCATTTAATGAATAAGTTAAAAAATGCCAAAATCTGTGAAAAGGCCCCTTTAAAGTGCGTGCATCGGTGAACACTTGAGAAAGTTAGAGGAAATGGGAGGCAATTCGTCTTGCTAGTCTACATAGGTAGGAACGCGTAAGTTCCCTTTTGTTTGCGATTTAAAATATAGAAAGCCTTCACGAAACCCGGAATTTTTACATGTCAGTAAAAATAATTATCTTAAAGCATTTATCTTATGTGTCTCCATGCAGACTTTCTTTTTTAGGCCAACATATACATTACTTACAGGAATTATATTGTCAATATAATTCCTGTAAGCCATGTATACTTGTGTGTGTGTGTAAGCCATGTCTAATTGTGTGTGTGTGTGTTCTTTTTTTATCCATGATTCACTAGTAAACATATACTTAGAGTACATGTATATGAATATTGGTAGGTTTAATGAAACAGTTTACAAATCTCTTCTACTTTAATTATATGATATAATGTGTCTGCAGAGCAGTGGTTCAAAAACGATGGATATTAGTTTTAAATTAAATCGATTGCATTTTTTCTTTGACTTTGTTCGTTTTGTTTTCTTTACAAGCATCCGTCATACTGCTTTCATTTAAATTATCAATTATAACCGATTTTTTTACCAATAATGACAGATATTTTGTATTCATAATAAATCATTACAATAAGTATTCACATTTAACAACCACAGGCAGCTGCTTAGAATGTAGGAATGATGCGGGTGGCCAATTATTTCAAGCCAATGATGCACATAAATTATCCGAAATACATATATTACCCGAATAAACCTGTGGAATTTAGTGCAATCAAAGAGTTTCTTCTAACGCTAGAGGAACTGTATCTACTTAATTAATATCATTGGGCCATGTAAGCTATGGAACTGTTAGAATTTGTTTTAAATGTGAACGTACAATTTATAAAGGATACTTTTAGAGGATGTCTACCCAAAATTTAAATGTTCAACATGCTTAAGCTAACGACCAGCATTTTTTTTAAAGTTTTTAAAACGGCAAAAAATAGTTATTGTAAATGTTCGGGGTAAATTAAAACTAGTAATTTTTACATGTACAGTTGTCTTATTCATTAGACAATGGACAAGCGACTACCTTTATGCCCTATGTATATACACGAATTATTAATACTTTGAATGAACTGGTATTTACGCACAAATCCACAATAAAGTAATCGAACAAAATTGCGAATGATGATATTATGAGATTCGTATTTTAAAGAGTCATTGTATATAATTATCACAAAAATACATAACAGTTTATCTCGACGAAGAAAAGCGAACAACGCTCGAACAAACCGTTACAAAAAGGACAAAAAGGGAAGCTGCAAAATTGCAATAAATTATGTTTATATTTCCCAGATTATATGATCCATTCACATACGATAAACAGATCTTCTCTCGATAAAACAGACCAGCGGTATTTAATGGGCAATTTCACCTTTCACCGGTCCGTAAAATTATCCAGGCATCTGAAAGAAATTTCCCCGTATCTCCATCCCAAGAAATGACCACCAGGCCAGAGTCAGTCAGCGCCTAAGATGGGATTCTCGTGAAATATATGGGCCGTGCTCTGTGAAAGGGGGGCTTACTGCATGTGCGTAAAGTGTCGTCCCAGATTAGGCTGTGCAGTCCGCACAGGCTAATCAGGGACGACACTTTCCGTTTTATGATATTTTTCGTTTAAAGAAAGTCTCTTATAAGCTAAAATCATGTTTAGGCGGAAAGTGTCGTCCCAAATTAGCCTCTGCAGTCCGCACAGGCTAATCATTGACGACACTTTCCGCCTAAACTTGATGTACACTTTAGGTACATCAGAACGCGGCTCATATGAACTATTTGGTATTGTATCCCTATATACTTTATCCCTATATATTTTATCCCTATATACTTTATTTCCTCGCCGGAAGGAAGTATGTTTTAGTTACTCTTTGGTTGGTCTATAAAATGCAGGTAGACGCTAAGTTTGTGGAGCAAACAACTTCCACATTTCGCAACCAATTATTGACAATAAAACGTTAAGAATGGTATCACAATCATGTATACATTTGCAATACACTTTTGCATGCCCAATCATTCTTTAATACATTTTGTCTTGAACAAAGCTGATAAACGAGTGGGTTGGTATTTCTTACGTTTGTGGCAATCTCTTAATTACATTTTGTATAAAAAAGACAATAGGAAAGAAAACTCTAGCAACAAAACTAAAGCCATCTAGATATATGACAACAATAAGTTATCAAAAGGTTATAAGTTTTTTTCATCGGAACAAGTATACGGACACGAGTGATAATATCATCATAATACGTCAACATCAACAGATGTTGTTTTTTTTAGTTCTTAACCCATTTATGCCTAATGGACTCTCATCCTTCTAAATTTGATCAATTTATTTCCAAAATTAGGGATGTCTAGTATATGTATTTCTATATTTAGAATATTTCTTACAGAAATTCCTTTAAGCAAACAGCGCAGACCCTGATGAGAAGCCGCACCATGCGGCGTCTCATCTGGATCTTCGCAGTTTGCCATGGCCTTTTTTCTAGACGCTAGGCATAAATGTGTTAATGACAATTTCAAACTCAAATAAAGGAGTCTTTAAAATTGTTATTCATTATAGTTGGTGTCATAGAGAGAGCAGAGAGAATCCGCCATTGTTCAAAAATGAATTCTTTTTCAATGTTATAAACAATATTTCCCGTATAATTATGACATTCCGGTTAATATAAGATCATCTGGTTCAACGTGCGTATTAAGCTGACGATTGATACAGCCATCGCGTATGTATTCAACACGTACACTTGGTCGTAATATTTCACATGGGGATGTCTTCGGTTATCGCATGACCACGATTCACGAAAACCATCCTACCTGCATTGTGCGTACAATTAGGCTGGACTTGCTAGGTAAACCGAGATCATCCGTTGAACAATGATTTAAATCGCTTATCCGAGAGGCCAGATAGCAGGGTCATCTTAGCCAATTCTCCGGACGCTAATAGCATCAGATACGAGCCAGGTGGCGATAGTTACAGAACCCTGCAGTGGTATTCCAGTTGATGGAAAACAGACATGGAAGGGTGTGTGGTACCAAGGATGCAGGGTCTGGTCTAATAATCGATCTTATGTCAAGTTTATGCTATAACACGTTCTTAACGCTGAACTAAGCAACTTATATTGAAATATTAGTATACATGTAACTGAAATGAAGGCAATATATATCTGACCATAAACTTATTGAAACTATTGAGATGGATCATTCAGTTCTGTTTTTGACCTTTGTATTGAAATGACAATTCCTTTACAAACTTAACTTCTGATTTGCAATTTATAATTATTTATATAAAATTATGTTAAGAAATAGTGTCAATTTTGTCTTGATTGAAATCTTTATAGAAATTATACGTTATTTGCAACGGTCATGAACGGTGTAAGATTGGTTTTAAACAATTATATTGTTAGCTCATTTAACGTAAACGTGAATGCTAAGTGTGAAACCCTAGCTCATACAATGTCAACCAAATTCATGTCCTTGAACAAACATACGCCGATTAGGCAGAATAGGGTTGTTTGTTCTTCTCCCTCAAATAATGACATGTAGGACGACACAAAATTGTTTACGACACAAAACTTAGTTTCCACTTTTATCGGATGCTCGTGACACAATGCATCTTTCTAATGTCATTCTTTGTGGTTGATGGTTAAGTTAATGTTGCGATTATGATCGCTTGTAACAACAACTGATCGAAAACTGTATCTAGAATACATTTGGGCCGTGCTCTGTGAAAAGGGGTTTAATGCATGTGCGTAAAGTGTCGTCCCAGATTAGCCTGTGCAGTCCGCACAGGTTAATCAGGGACGACACTTTCCACCTTAACTAGATTTTTGCTAAGAAATGACTTTCTTTAAAAAGAAGATATCATAAAAGCGGAAAGTGTCGTCCCACATTAGCATGTGCTTACTGCACAGGCTAGGCTGGGATGACACTTTACGGACATGCATTAAACCCCTTTTTACAAAGCACAGTCAGCATGAAAAATATATCGGGTGAGAATAAAGAAACTACTTTTCTACACATGATGACTTCTTGCTTATAAGACAAGAAAGTATGCCGTTCTTGACGTACATGAAACTCGCCGTGGCGTAATGGACATGTCCGACAAGCAATCGGGAGGTCACGTGTTCGATCCTCACTCGGGGAGCATTCTGTAGATTTCCCCCAAAGACACCAAGTACTGGTTATAGGCTCAGGAAACGGACTCGAGAGCGTTTCTATGAGCCCGATGCTTAAAATAGGTTTCAACTAAGAAAGTATGTCTTTTGTGACAACAGTAAATAGTGATTTATACAGTTTTTAGACTACACACATACAAATTTTGCATTCAGGCATATGCGTTATAATTGGAACAGGTGGGTATGATCTAACCATGTTGGTATCAATTTAATTTATATTATGTATTTATGTTAATGTTTGAAATGTGGATGGTTTAATAAGAATTTGTATTTATTTATATATATTTTATCTTATAAAATGACCCATCAGTCGCATATTGTTTTCTGCAACTGTTGTGACATATGCGTTCATAATTGATTTCTATTAGTGAAAAAAAGTTGTGTTTAAACATAGAGCAATACACATTAAAATGCATGGTGGCGTAAACATAAGTCGGATGTCATAAAGTTACTGTTGGTGTACCTACATTTTGGTTCACCTACTTTTGACACTCACAACATAGATAGAAAACGTTACCGCTTATAATATGTTATACAAAATGCGGCTCTGGAAAGCTAACAATGCAGTTCAAAATAAGCCATACCTCAATCTATTTAAATCTGTAATTATTCAGGCTCGTTTGTTTGAGAAAACTTTCATGAAGATGGTAGACATGCTTATTCTACACTTTAGGACTAATATCGATGTCGAAGAATTCATGTTGATACATTAACGATCTTAATGAAGTGCACACGGGCACGAACAGTGAAATTTATCCAGCATTTACAACTCAAACCACTTATCTAAAGTAAAATGATTACCGTACTTCAATAATGTTTTGTCTTACATGCAGACGTTATGGCAGAAACAGTTTATTGCCTATAAGTAATAAGCTGACAGGACATGTTATGACGCAACACTTGAACATATAAGCATTTCCGCTGAAAAGTGGATAAATGTTGAAAGCTGTGATTTTCAAAAATGAGACTCGCTGGAATAAATGGTTGAAATGCATAAGCGAAAAGTGTTATCCCATATTAGCTAGTTAAAGTGTTATCCCATATTAGCTAGTTAAAGTGTTATCCCATATTAGCTAGTTAAAGTGTTATCCCAGATTAGCTAGATAAAGTGTTATCCCATATTAGCTAGTTAAAGATTGCATAGGCTTATCATGCACGACACTTTACGTTTTTTAAATATTTGTTTTAAGCATGTCTATTTTTAACGAAAATCCAGTCCAGGCGGATAGTGCCGGCAAAGGCAAATCTGGGGTGACACTTTAAGTACATGCTATCAGCTCCGTTTCCGAGATAATCATTAACACACACACACACAAACGTTCATCAAAGTTTGAATCCAAATTGCTCCAATTAATGAACAATACACAATCGAAATACTCATCGAACATAAAATAATGTTTAAGTAATTAACTAATTGCGATAACGCATCATCAATTTGTCAACTAATACCATACTTTACTGATTTTTTTTGTTGAACTGTGTAAGTCCGCGTTTATGAAAATAATGTTTTTTTTAAAACTTCAATCATGTAACACTCGTTCTGTGAAAACTGGGCTAAATGCATTTGCGTTAAGTGTCGTCCCAGATTAGCATGCGTATTATGCATTTGCTTATCCGGGCGACATTTCGTGTGTATGTAGTCTTTTCATAACTAAAATGCAGGCATGTATAAAGCCCATTTTTCAAAGAACGGGGCTTATAATGTGAGTTATCATGAGTTCTTTAACCCATTTATGCCCAGTGCACTCTCCCATCCTTTTAAATTGGATCAATTTATTTCCAAAATTAGGGATGTCAAGTATGTTTATTTCTATATTTAGAATATTTCATAAAGGAATTCCTTTAAGCAAACAGCGCAGACCCAGATGAGACGCCGCATTATGCGGCGTCTCATCTGGGTCTACGCTGTTTGCAATGTCCTTTTTTCAGGACGCTAGGCATAAATGGGTTAATAAAGCAAGCGTTTAAAGGAGAGTTCTGAGCTTTCAACCAATGGGGATTTTGCAAGAGACCATTTGTTGACTAATCCATGACTTTGGATTAGTGTGCACTGATATGTTTGTATTCATATGAAAGGACTAAAAATAAAAGTGTTTTTCAAGTGCAATTAATTGAATCAGAATGTGTGTAAACGTTATAAATTGGCCTTTTGACATTTTTTTTTCAAAAAGAAACAAATTACACAGTTATGCTACGAACAAAGCCTCGGATCACGCTACCATTCTTAATTTTGAATGCATATGCTGATATTTTGCGCGTACGTTTCTCCAAAGTCGAACGCTTTGCTTTTTATCGCGCTTGGAATCTCGACCAAGGAAATGTAGAACGTTAAAACAGCAAAAAAGATTGGTCGACCTTTAATATTCCATGTAAAGTACAATTTGCGTAGATAACTTGCTACCAAAGTTCAACATTTTGTTAACGCGTTTTATCACAAAACAGTTTTTATTTCTTTGCCAATTAACATCAATCATAAAACGTTGGCTACCAAGATCTTTAGCATCACTGGCAGTTACATTGCCAATTAATTTCGAGGTCAATGCAGAACACACCCGCTATTTTATACCTGTAATTCGTGGAATAGCCCAATTATAATCAGTGCTTATATATTGAAACCCAGCACTAGTGTTTTCTAAAACACATGTGAAATCTTTAATAAGAAAATATGAATATCATAAAAGTTAATTAACTTCCAACATTATGTTTTTGAAAATGTATTCTACGCCACAAGAGAGTACTTCAAATTCTGTTAAATGCACTTTTAATAACTAAAGTTTTTAAGTCGACGTTCATTAATTGCAATTGAAATTTTCAATTTACTGATGAATGACTTTTCGCACATAATTGCATTTACACCCCGACGTGCGATGTTAATAATAACACAGACGCGTTCTTAGTTACATAAATAAAAATATCCATAAAAATTTGACATTCATACAGAATTATAACATGTATTTAATCTTGATTTCTATTGTTTTTGCCATATATACATTCAGTATACACTGAAATGAATTCTTTTGAAAATTAGAAATACAGCTATAAAGAATATATAACTGGAATTTAAGGCATTGTTTTACTAATTCGTTGAGAGTTAAACCTATCTATACAATATCGAGAAAATTCAATATAAGCAGACACGATTTAGATGGCCATATAAAATATAAGCGATTTACTTTTTTATTGCCATTTTGGTATACGCCCTTTTTCAAGTAAATAGCAGAAAAAACGTATGGGCATATCGAAACCACATTCACAGACAATACGACATGTTAGCGTACTATTTGGAACGTGCCCCACTTATATTTTACGTCGACGACGAAACTTAAAAATATGAAGGAATTTCAGAATCAGTAACCAATAAAAGTTGAAATGTATGTCTGTAAATCTAATTGATAATAGACTAAACATGCACGGACGTTGCACGAACATATGGTTCACATTGCGCTGTGTTATATTCATGAGAAATACGTTAGATTGTAACAAAGTTTGCATTTGCAAGGAAACCAGATAATCAGCATAGATTCGCGGATGAACAGGATCACGCCATCTTTTATGTTTGTAATGTGTACTGTATTGAGTATTAAAAAAGTATAAACAAACATGTATGATTTTTTATGTGTTACGTTACGCGCTAAACCAGCCATCTAACACACATGTATGAACTTACAAAAGGATTCACCTTTTAACTATTTTGTACACTTATGGCTTATACAAATCGTCTTTATGATACATAAAGTGCAAATATACAAAGATAATTGTTAAAACCATATTTCATAAGATATATAAAGTGTATTGCATTGGTTTTGCATTGCAGTTCGTTTAATACACGTGTGCAGCATATTGAAGCAAAATATACAAAGATAATTGTTAAAACCATATTTCATAAGATATATAAAGTGTATTGCATTGGTTTTGCATTGTAGTTCGTTTAATACACGTGTGCAGCATATTGAAGCATGTTAACGCAATCTGATAAATGGATATGCTGTCGACCGTTAGTTTAAACTTTGAAACACATTGCATTTTGTATGGATTATCCTACGTTGTCATATAATTAATTTTACATGATACCATTAAGATAATACCTTTGATGTTGGTAGGTTCATGAAAAGCTTCCTCAGATATGTTTAATTACTGGAAGTTTGTTTTGGGGTGCTCAGAAGTGGCTTGGATGAATCTCGCAGCACGTGCTAACAGCTACGCCAGTGCTTATGAAGTTAATGAAGAGCGCGTGTGCTTTGGCCTGCTTGTTTAATGTTACATTAACAAAGTTTTCAAACAAACTGATTAAAGGATGTTGCTGAGGTTTGGTTTATAATAGAAATCTATCTTCAGAACCTGAATGCAATTACTCAAAAGATGTTCTTCATTGAATAATAATGCCATCGTGTGTACAGGTACAAGTGAATTTGAAATAGCGAATAGCAAAGGAATAGAGTTTGTTGTGTTTATACTGAAATGTATGGTGCTTTTATGTTGTATGTCAATACTTGTTTTGGGAACTGAGTAAAATAATTGTCCGCTAATTTACATGAGGTACCAAAATGACCAAATGACTTTAATTCAAGGGGGCTTGTGTTCCAAATTAAATAACAAACAATCGCATGATGCGGCGCCTCATCAGGGTCTGCGCTGTTTGCTTCAAGGAATTTATGTAAGAAATATTTTAAATATAGAAATAAATATACTAGACATCCCTTATTTTGGAAATAAATTGATCCAATTTAGAAGGACGGGAGAGTCCACTAGGCACAAATGGGTTAATTAAGTTAATGTTTTTTAATCCCACTTAACATTCACTATAAAACTATAAGCACCTGTGTAACTTGAAACGAGAAATCATGGGCATTTCTAAGAGCACCGGAAACAGCTGTGATTTCAGGTTCATCAACATCTCTTTATACGAATGTCTAATACACCTGATATCGAAGTACAGCTGAACTATTTAGCAGACATCTGGTAAAATATGCCTTTAATTATTAAATGTACTGCATTCATTGGCGAATGGCGTGGTTTTATCAATTACGTCTTATGATAGATGGGCTCGATTTAATGCAGTACATTGGCCAATGGCCATAAACGCAAAGATATTACAATAATTGTGACAAATACACATCCCAAATCCACGCATTCAATATAACTCGAGTTGTGAATGAAAATTGCTTATGATTTTAACAAGACACACAAATGGAATAGTGAGATATACTGTTCAGATCCCAACAATGTAGTAGTTTAATGATATCAATGCAAATGTTATTAAACATATGTCTATGATTTGCTTTTTTGTAAGGTATTACAATCTTTGAAACCCAACTGCATTGTATACATATAGCATCTGCAAAACTCTGCATTGAAAGCAAAGAAAACTACGTTTTAATATTGTGTAATGTTTCATAAGTTAGAATAAATGATCAATTGGCTTCTCACCTAAGATTTGTGTTTTTTATGACACAGAACATTCATGCTGCATTTTTTCTTTTGGGGGGGGGGTATATTGAAGCTGATGTGCACTTTATTTCCTTTTATGTCAATACAATTTCATTGCATTTTCGTCTATCAATATTTCATCTACTGAGATGGCTAAAAGTTACAATTTGAAAAAAAAACAACAACCTGAGTCACTGCAAAACAAAAGAACAATAAAGTTATTTGAATTGCTTTGTGGAAAATAACTTAAAAAACATACGATATTTAAAACATTCTATTAAAAAAAAAATACATCTAAAACCGCAATACAATACTATTAGATTATTTAACAGCGTTGTGTACAAAACAAAACTGTTATAAATGTTAACTAATACCCAACTGACAGAATATATCAATCGAGCCGATAGTCGATTTACATGAAAGTATGATAGCTGTGTACGAGTCCAAATATATCTTAGAATGTATGGCCTTCAACGTTGAAAAACACCAGATGCAGAAATGGCAATCAATCGCCCTTCTTACACAATGCATTATGAATACAAATATTTATAGTTTTTTTAATAAAGATATTCCCAAAAAAATCTAAACGTGCACAAGTTTTCTATAGATTTACGATTCATATCAAGTTTCAGTAACTGAAATATAAAAATTAATTTCCCGATGATACTTACATTAGCAGCTACGTTTGCTGGTCATGAGCAAACACTTGCCTCAGTTATATCTGAGAATTCGGTAGCTGCCGATCTATATGTATCTTGAGTAGTTAGGGATAAACATCATAAATCATGCTTTATGCTATTATGGTTTTTCTAGATTAAAAAAATCACAATTATTTATAAATAAATAATAAAAGTGAATAACAAAAACGCGAATAATTAATTATTTTCGTGTGAAAATGTCTAAGTGCTTCAATTTATTTAATTATTTTTGTTGTCTGAAAAGACGGACCGTTTGAATTTCATTTCCAATGCGACTATTCCAGTGCTTTGTCTTTCATTTACATAAGTCTCTATCCACTATTTTTGTGTGAAATGACCGCTTAAACTTTGTACTAAAAGTTCTCTATTACAATTACTGAACAGTCAAGTCTTACATTGGCACTGTTAACATTCCAACGATACAAATATAACTTTACTTTATGACTGATCTTCAACAAAATAACATTAAAAAAACATAATGATTATTATACATTTAAATGGAATTAATCAAATATGAACTGGTAAAACTCGTGTAACTGGTATCGTAAAAGACAGGGAGTTTTTATTTTATTTTAGGAGAAGCATATGATTATCCTGATTAAGGGTGATTTCCATCGCCACATGATTTGTTCGAAATACATCTGGGGTGGTATTCCAGAAACATCTTAAGTCATTTCTTAAATATTTTCACTTAAGTTAAAAATTACAATGTTTTGTATTTTTTTACTCAATAAAGACATGCATGTTTTTTTGGTATTCCTCAAATAACATTGACACAATGATGTTATTTTGATGTAATTTTCAATGCCTAACTATTGCAGTATGAAATAAAACACTTAAGAAAAATTCCCAATTTAAGGATAAAAATAAAATTTAACTTAAGATGCTTCTGGAATACCACCCCAGATCTGTTTCTCAGCTACATGTATCTGGTTAACAAGCGATGAACGACGGACAAAACAACTCGATCATTAAAGCTCACAATTAGCAAGTAGTGCCCAGGTGAGCTAAAACAGTTTGTCTGGTTGAATCTTCATTACGATATTGATAACATGACGATCAATTATATGGTCAATTGTCGTTTGATGGATGTAACAGTTGAGTGAGGTTTTACCTATTCTAATGAGTCATTTAGTATCAGAGGCGATGTTACTAGCGACCCGTAATGTATGAATAATGAGATACACGGCTGCTTCCTACGGACCCGGTAGGGGTGAAACAGCATAACACGGTCCATTATAAATTTACAATTCTGTATATATCGTGCGGGTTCAGTAAGTAGTCGAGTCATGAAGGTAAGTAAAATCATGACTTTGCCACACTGTTTTCAGCAACGCAATCGTGTTTTCATCCATGAAGTGAGTTCACTGAACTGACTTGATACTTACAACAACTGGTCATGTATGGAAAAAAACAGGGTGTATACGTGACATGGTTTGGCAAATAAAAAGAGACTATTCTGTACGGGGTAAGATAATCAAGTTCTTTGACTTTAACTACGTTTCATTCAATAATCCAATTAAATCAAAACGCGAAGTTTAAATCACACAGTACTAGGCATGTTTAAGGTCATAAAGGGTAACAGTGTGAAGACATCAATTGTTTTGGTTTCATGTGAAAATGTGGGGTAAACATCATGCGTATGATTTTCTTAATGCATCTTTTCTTTCTTTAACAAACTGGTCTACAATTGAATGCTAAAGCAATTGACATAAAGATCAACATGCCTATAATATTGCATAATGTCCTGAAAATAAATAAAATGATCCTATTGCGTCTTTCGATTGACACTGGAAAGCATTTTGTTTGAAGGATTTTTCAACAATTGTTTTATTAATTGTGTAACTGGTTAAGGGCCAAGGTTCCAACCATGTTGTTTAACCAATAAAAAACAAGCAACATTTCTTACATAATTCGATATAGTGTAAGACATTATTACAGATTAACCATAATGGAATGTAGAGTGAAAAAGATAAAAGTCCAATTGAATAATTCGTTATGGTATATTGTGTTGCAACTATCTTAAAATATAACTATGCATAGTCTTCACCCTTAAATGAATGTGTTCTATATATTTCCACATGTTGTCTTAGGATAAATAAATAATTCCAATATTAGATGTTTATACCGTTAAATTTTGTGCACACATTTTAGGAGCAATCAATAATTCCAGCAAATGACATTAGATGTTTATATCGTTAAATGACTAGCAAACATTGGCAGCGACGCTATCTGGGCATGAGCAAACAATATTATTGATAGATCTAGATCTGTAATAATTACGTATGTAAATGAGTCAGTATAACCATTTTGTTTGCTAGAGATTAAAATTAAGGAATAAATAAATCTCTATGATTAAAAAACTAAATCATTAATTCAGTTATTGTTATAATTATTAATATCAACTTGTTTTTCTTGTTTGACAATCTGTTAAACATATGCTTTTTTTCCCCACAAAATAAACTTACTGATTAATACATAAAGCACTGATAAATTAGACTAGCTGACGATTAAAATACGAGATAGAAACTCTATGCTTTGAACTAACTTATTTGAAATTTGCAATATTAAATACTACGTTTGAACATTGTACGTATGCCATTAGAAAGGTCTGGAATTAAACAAGGGTGGTTTTTACTCATCCTCGACCACATGTATAATTTATTGATATATTTCAGTTTATCCATCATCACAAAAATGTACCCGTTTAAAAATAACATACAAAGGTGTTTTAAATACATTGCAAAACACATGATACCACAGGCAATCGTTTGATAACCGAAAAGTAATGAAAACTAAACATGGTTGACTTACATGCATGTTTAAGTGTCAATTTAAGTATGAATTGCACATGTATGTCATGCACATTGGAAATTGCATACACATCGACAACGACTTTTCGTAAGTCAGAAATAAAACAAACAGGTAACATGTGTTTTGGCGCTGACAAGATGTAGTAATTGCGCAATTCATCTTATATATCGTATTATTACAGAAGAGTGCGATTCGTCAAGTATCAGAATAAAAACATATGAGAACGGTCAAATCGGTCTAAACCAGACCAATGTAACAGTCTTTCATGTCCAATTTATTGATTTAACGTTGCACCAACAACTATAATACGAAAAATTGTTATATATTTTTGTAAGTTTGTACAACGCTCATCACTTTGCAATTTACACTTTAATATAATACTGTATACTTGATTCACGTTAATTTGAACACGTCCTGAATAGTCTACCGCCGTTTGTATCACCTAACAATTGCAAATCGGAATTACGTACTCAGCCAATGCGATATTGTTTGCATTCTTTGTATTTGTTCCAGTCATAAAATCATTGCAACACTTTTTTCCGAATTGGAAAAAAACAAATTGTATGAGGGCAAAAATGCTCTAAAGAACCTCATTATCTACTAAAAGGCTTATCTTCTGATGAAAATGAAGATGACTTAATAAATATCAAAAAACAACACCACTAGTTTTATATAATTCTGTTTCCGTTATTTTAGTGCTGAAAATACAAAATACGGATATTCGACAACGCGGACATCATTTGCATAAATGATATACTTTTAAGGAACTTACGAAAAGAAAAACACCAATCAATAACGCAACGTACTAATACATATAAAATGAGATATTAATATATATATTTATTGCAATATTTTTTTTCTTCACTTGCCTTTAGAAAGTAGAACGTTTACGAAGCAAAGTAACAATTGAAGACTCATCTAAGAATTTTTTTACGGGTATTTGATCCTGAAATGGTGTACTTAACTGAGAACATACACGTAAATAATGTTTACGAGCAAACTTCGACAGGTAATCATGTTCTCGATGGAAACAAGGAATTTCGATTGCTTTACCTGTTCACCGATTGCATAGAATCTGCAAGGTCATGCAGTGCATACAAGTGTATGTTTTGTACATACTGAGTCATTTTATGTAAATGTATAAATAATACAGCTCTGGGAGTTACCACTAGGACAGAAACGTATATAACGGTAACGCTTGTAAAGACAATAATATTTGTTTTCTTATCTTTGGAATTAAATAAATTAAATTTGTTGTTGAATTTTATTGATCTGGATCAGTTATTTAGCCTTTTATTGACATGTGCACATTAGTACAGTTTAAACGTATATATCACATGCGATACTTTTGATTATGTTTTGTTCTTTTGCCTAACACGCGATCAGATTAGGGCAGGGTTTTTTGCATGCCCGATTACTTTACGTGTTGCATATACGAGGCTATAGGTCGAGTAGATTCTGGCATGAATGTTAGTCTAGTTTTTTGGATATAATACTAGTAAATAACCATTCCAGAATAATGTCATTCATAATATACTATTAGTATTTTTACATAAGTCGGTTTGTTTGCTAACTGCAAAGTACACTATATTTTTAGACCGCAAATCTGGACTTCAGATTCCGAAATAGACTTCTACGTTATTAACCGAAATGAGATTTCCTGTATTCAAAATGTGAAATATGCAGTACGAACACATGCGTTGAAAGCGAGTTATTTTTATGAATAAAACCATTTCTTTTAGAATCATCCGAATCAAAGATTGCACCTGACATTAACGTATCTGCAAGGAACAAAATATCGAAAAGGCGGATAACGAGGCCACGTTTGAAACTTGTTTGTTGTTTGCATATTTTAAACCCGAGGAATGCACTTTATAAACAGTAGTCGGAGAAGGATTATATTGCAGTTATATGTTGGTGGAATTTTACGTCTGAAGTGTGTGAGCACTGAAATATTCCGTTCATGGTTTCTTTTATGAGGCTAACACGTGTGTTTGTTATAATTTATATAACATCATGTCGCTACATCCTAAGATATGTTGCCTCTCAGAAAGTAAACAGCATCACACATTGTGATACTTATTAAATGAACTATGTAGCACTGCAAATAATGACCTGTGTTCGTAAATTAAGTGCTCTTTAATAACCCGAAGCGCGTCTATTTTATTATATGCTACCGTTGAATGTTATCTTTTCTGTGAGACAGCTTTTGTAACTACTGACTACCATAACATATCAATGGTGGGTTGAACCTAATCTATGAACACATCAGCACACTAATTTTGAAAGCTCCACGGTAAACCACATAGACAACAAGCGAAATAATTAACAAAAAAATGCCTTATCATTTTATACGTGGTTTATTTTTGATAATTTTTGAGTGCAATCAACGATGCGTGTTGATGTTTTGTGCTTTCTTAAACTTTGTGTAAATTAGCAAAAAAGATATTTCAGTAAGATTCTGAGAACCTCTGGTATTTGTCATTTTAAAGAACGTACGGGTTCGTCTATACTGTTAACAATGGGACTACGCGGATATAAAAAAAATAATAAAATAAGGTTATAATAAAGTAAATATATATTTGTAACAAATTAATTTTCGTAAATCGAAAATCTAAATATTTAAATGATTTAAATAGACCGATGCAAAATATGTGAAAGTAATGCAAAACAAATAACAACAACCTGTTTAGGCTTTGCATGAATTATTGATCATGAAAAAGTATAAGCATGATGGACGATCAAATAACCTTGGTAAAGTACGATAGTTCTATCGGCGTTAAACTGTTAGAGGCTTATAGCTTCCTAGACTTCCTAGTTTAGAGCCATATTTTGTTATAATTGAGTCGATATAGGTAATATGCGAAGCAAAGTGGTGATTACGAAATAATGTGCATGAATAATTATTCGTATTTTTATTCTTATAAAAAGGAGCACTTACAACTGACAGTTGTGAACTGTGATATTGTTATATGAGGATCGTTCTAGTTATACGTTGTTTAATGTATGGGCATAAAATGTCGTCCCAGATTAGTCCGTGCAGTCCGCAAATGCTAACCAGGAACGACACTTTCCGCGTTTTTACAAATATTTTTAGAGGAAGTCTATTGTGAACGAAAATTCAGTCCAGTCCAGGCGGACAATGTTGACACTGATTAGAATTGTGCGGACTGCCTGGGACGACACTTAACGCACATGCATTAAGCCTCGTTTCCCTATAGGGAGGCTTAAATGTTCATTTAGACTTAGACTTATATTAAAAACGTGTGAAGAAAGTTCTTTGTCAGAAGCAAGGATAAAAATTTCCATTTAAAACATAAGACAATCACTTTATTTTTGCCATTTCGGATACGATGTATTAGTATTATTAAAATCACATAAAAATAGAATAAAAAATATGTATCAACTATTTGTATAATACGTGTATGATAAGATGTATGAGCATAACGTAAGTTAATTATCGGTAACATCAAATTTACCACGAATGTCTTTCAGTCGAATGCTGATGATGTAATTACTCCTGCACAGTTTTCATAATAGCTTTAACATGCATGGACATTGCACGAACACATGGTTCACACAATAGCGTATTATATTCATTAGAAATCAGAATGTAACACATTTTACATTTGCCAGGAAGTCCTACAATACTGAACATGGGTACGCTGATTTATATGTTCAAATCATGTTTTGTTTTTCTACTGTGGACATGATGGGTGATGAAAAAGTAAAAACATACATGTGAATTTTTAAATGTGTTATGTTCAATCGCACAATCATTTAACACGCATGCTTGAACTTCAATTACTGCGGTTGGTCAATAAGTACACTGAAACACTGTTCACAAAAATAACAGAATGGCACACACATGCAATTAAAATGCAAACGCCACATTTATATCATTTAGCAAATAAAAATAAAATAAAAACGGTTTGTTTCATAGCTATGCATACAATTATTTAAATATTAACTTGAAAGACGTGTGTTACTTGTAACGTGAAAGCCAGGCAGTTTTCACAGAACCGGAAGCATGAACTGTTAATGGGTCATTGAAATCGCCCTACGCCTGTCCGGTACACCTGCTTTCGAAATACATCTGATCTGTATCGCAGATATCTGGCACAAAACGCTCAATTAATTTATATCTGGATACTTAATGATACCCATGACTATATAGTTGATGATTACTTGATAGCTTCAACATAGAGAAGGATTTAATTGAGCAAAGTTTATTAATTACATTTTTGAAAGATACCGATAAATTCAGATTACACTCAAGAACATTAAATTTACCTGAAAGTGTGGCAATACAAAATGGCATAATGCTTAAAGCGTTACCACAAACTATTCATGTTGCAATGTTCCTTACTATCAAAATATAACTCTCACTATGGCCAGCCGTGTCTTAATGCTATGATCGAAATCTTCAATATTGTAATTACTACAAAATAAGAGCCATGTTCACGGATTCGTTTTATTTATTTTAATATATTTATGCACACAGCACATCATGGTACGTTGTTTTCAATTGCAATACAGTCTTTCGCAGTACATGCATAATAACATTGCAGTATCCGCGACTATTTGTTTCATTTATGAGAATTCTTTAACCATAACGGACCAACAACTCTATCATGAGGGACACAATACATGTTTCTTATGCATTGACACATTAATGTTATGAGCAAGTTTCACGGTGAGTGGGTAAAAACATGTCACTTCTAGACTGTAAGAATTGATCCAAATACGGAAAATTGCTCCGCCTAATAGCAGCTATGTTTTCAATGGACAAAAACCATAACTCACTCATCATTGGACAATAAATTATGGTCTGTAATTAGTTCAGAAGCATTTCATTTAATTTGTTCTTATGGCCTAGTTTTTGCATCCATTAAATACAGCTTCGAACTGGGCAATACTATTTTTGGGAACAAATAGTGACCCAGATTTTAATCCGAAATGATCCAGTTTCGAAGTCGCCGAAATATTTTGGTACAAATGTTCTGACCAAATTTCATGCAGCTGATCAATATGTTCTCTAGAGTGTTCTCACGCTTTCTCTGCGATATGACGTAGTGACCTAGATTTTTACTCCTAACAGACCCAGTTTCAAACTCGGCCGAAATATACGGACCAAATTTTCATGAAGATAGGGCCCTAAATGTTTCATCTTTAGTGTTCTCACTCTTATTTTTTGAATTTGACATATTGACTGAGCGTTTGATCCCAGGTGATTCAGTTTCGAACTCTGCTGTGAAATCATAAGGATAAATGTTTTAAGAAGTTCGGGCAATACATTCGACTTCGAGATTGTTCACAAAGCAAATAATTATGTCTCACGAAGCACAACGCACAACGTACAAAGAACGACAGGCAAACCGGCCATCACAAAAGCTCGCCACGCTGTTCTGAGGTGAGCTAAACAGTTTTCCAGATTTCATCCTCATAACAAAAGTGATAAAATGTCGAACGATTACATGGTCAATGGTAGTTTGAAGAGTGTAACAGTTGATTGAGGTATTGCAGATTTTAATGAACTGTCAGTGGCGATGTTTCTAGCGATCGTTAATGCATAAATCATTCGTACCACGGCTTCTTACTGACCAAATATGGTGTGACACAGCGTAGCACGAGCCCAATGTAAATTTAAAGCGCTGTATAGTCGTGAAACGAATGTTTCTAACGAGGTCATACTTTTCTCCGCATTTCAGAAAAAGCATGACTTAACTAAGCTATACAATATTTAAAAACGACATCTTGTTTATATGCGTGAAGTCAGCTTATGTAACTGATTGAAAAAAATCCCCTAGGGCCAAATATGAACATAGACACGGTCTCGAAGTGACCCAGATAGGCCCATGCGCAGCGACTATTCTGTACGAGTGATATAAACTTATTTATATAACTCACGAAAAGTTTGTCGCAATATGAAAATCCAGTGCGTTTACATGTTACAATATTGTACTTAAAATTATGATTGTCATCAGGACGGAGTGTTAAAAAACCACATACTAATAGGCAGCGTATCGTTCATTAGGGTCACAGTGTGATAACATTCAGTGTTTGGATTTTATAGGAAAATGTTGGGCTAACATGCGCAGGATTTTCTTACCGTACCTGTTCTGCCTTTCATAATCTGGTCTACAATTAAATATAATAACATATTACAGGAAAAAACAACCTCTAATCAGTCGAATTGTAACAAAAATATATTAATTGACATTTTTGTATTTTCATTGACGATACAAAAAGCATTTATTCTACCAATATGTGTATGTGTAACATGTTATGGTCCTAGCTTAAAATAACGTTTGGCTTTGGTGTTGCTTTCCATTTAAGTGAAAATGTATACGTATTTAGCCTCTTGCCTTAATAAAAGCAAAAATAAACTAAATGTTTCTGGGGTTTCGTTATTACAGAGCTGAGAAGTTTAAGAATCTATTACATATGAACCATATTGCAATGTCGAATAAAATTAATGAACGAACAGGAAATAGTATGCTCTAGTTCATTGTCTACAACTTACTTGAAATGTTACTAGGCGTAACCGCACCTTTAACTAAATGCATTCTTAATATTTCTACGGGTACGTAAGTTGTCTCAGACATATGTAAGATCATAAAAGGATTCCAGCAAATATCATTAGGCGTATTTACCGTTAAATGACTTGCAAACATTGGCAGCGATGCTTGCTGGGCATGAGCAAACAATTGCTCTGGTTACTTCTGAGTTATTGATAGCTTCAAATCTGTAATAATTATGTACGTATCTAGGGCAGCACGAGTAGAATCTGCTGATTTATGGAATAATATAATTATGTTTGCGAGAGATTAACGTTAAGGATTTAATACAATGTCTATGATTAACAAATAATCATAAATGTATTTATTGGTATAGTAATTATGAAACTAAACTTATTTTTTTTTATCGCTGTGTTGATCATCTGACAATAGCATGCTATTTTGTTCTGCAAAATAAGCTTACCGCTGACTAGAAATAGCACCGATTAATAAGAATAGCTGACGATTAAAATACGGAAAAGAAACTCCATCCTGTGGACAAACTTGTCTGAAATTTCCAACATTAGACACTACATTTGAAAATCGTTCGCACGTCAATAGAAAAGTCCGGATTTTGACAAGGTCACAAGGGTTGTCTTTACTCTTCCTCGAACACAAAACTCACGAACAAAGGTGTTTGTATACATTACTTAACATATGATATGCACAGGCGATAGTTTGATAAATTAAAATTAATGTAAATATGATTGCTCTACATGTATGTGAAAGTGTACATTTAAGTTGTTCATTGTGCAAGTGTGTTTTTGACATTTGGTCAGCTCATTAACATATTCAACGGCTTTTTCTCAGTAAGAGAGTTTTGCGAAAAATACAAAAAGGTCAGGATGCTTCTTGGCGCCGAAACCTGATTTATTTTCTTAATACAGAAGTGTGTGATTCGTCACGTATCTGAATCATAAGCATAAAATAGCGGTCAATGCGATGTGAAACAGACCTATGTAACAGTATATTATGTATTGTGTATTAAGTTAACCTTTGAACTACAAAAAATAACACGAAACATTATTAAAGAATTTTCAACTAGTGCAACGCAAAGCACGTTGCAATTAACACTACAATTCTTTATATTTTTGTCGCGTTATTTGGAACATTTTCTGAATAGTCAACCGCAGTATTTATAATTGAATAGTTGCCATTTGGAATTACGAATTCAGCCAATTTTAACTTAAAGACAAGATCAACATGATTGTGTTCCCAATATTTGAATTTGTTCAAGAAATATTCACATTTCCACACCTTTTTTCCGAATAGTAAAACAGCATGAATTAGAGTGAAAATGCCCTTAAAGGGGCCTTTTCACAGATTTTGGCATGTTTTGAAGTTTGTCATTACATGCTTTATATTGATAAATGTTAACATTAAATTTTAAAAGCTACATTAAAAAATCAAAAATAAAATTTAAAAAAGGAAAGAAAAAGTAGCCCTCAACAATGCTCGAACCAGTGACCCCCGGAATCCTGAAGTAAAAACGCATTAGCCAACTGAGCTATCCTGCCAATCATAAATAGCAGGCGTATTTTATACATTTTATATGCAATCTTAGTAATTTCACAAATTTAAACGACAACATCAGAAAATCTCCAAATTATTTAATCGTTTCGCGTTGCAACGCTTTATAAATTTTAGGTTTTTAAATCGTCAAAAGATGCATATAATTGCTATATTAGGCCATGACAAATGTTCAGTAATACTGTTTCCTCACAAATATCATAACAAAACCGAAAATTTGCGAATCTGAAACAATTTTTTCAATTTTGACAATTTACCAAACCGTGAAAAGATCCCTTTAACAATCTAATTACCTACCCAGTAAAAGTCTTCTAATGATATTCATTACTACTTTCGAAAAACAACAACAACAACACTTGTTTACATCGAAAATCAGTGTTAATAAAAATACATATGAAAATGCGGTAACGAAAACCTCACAACGTGTTTGCATTAAAAAATAAATTTTACTAACACGAAAGGTACGAAAAGTAGAATCGTAATCAGTATCGGTCGATTAAAAGTATACAAGACATGCGCCAGTAAATATAATAGAAGATATGTTAATACATAAAACTTCGTTCTAAGGAAACATCCTGACATATAGTAAAAACTTACAACATCAGTTAAATAATGTTTACGAGGAGATTTTCGACATGTAATCGTTTCCTCGATGGAAAGATGGAATTTTGATTGCTTTTCCTTTTCACCGATATCATAAATCTGCAATATCATTCAGTGCGTGCAGTGCATGCTAATGCATTTTACGCACTTAATAAGTCAATTTATGTACATATAGAATAATACAGCCCGGTGAGTCACCACTTGGACAGAAACTTACAGTACGCTGGTAAGGAGATTTAATGTTTTTTCTCCTTGCTTTGGATTGTATTCCGTTATTTAACGGCGAATAACACTGATTGGTATTGCTAATGCAATCACATAAGCGCACGTTAGTGTAATTTATGATAGTACATGTATGTTACATGTGATTTTGTTAAATGCGTCTTGCTGTTGTGCCAAACACGCGTTCAGAGTATGATCTGGGTTTTCCGCATACCTGATTATTAAACATTATTTTTTACATGGCAATAGGTCGATTAGATTCCGGTGTGAATGTTAGCAATTATTGCTTATTTATTTGGAAATAATACAAGCTAATGACGAGTCAATAATAAAGTCTAGACACTTTGAATCGTGAATGATACACATTACATACTGTTGGTATTTTAACACGGGACGGTTTGAATGCAAACTTTGTTGGCATTTTCACACGGGACGGCTTGTATGCATAACTGCAAAGTATGAGTTAACAATTTTAAACAATATATTTTTTCAAAATCATGACTAACGATCCCAAACTATGCTTCTGTGCCATAGATCGGGAATCAGGCGAGTTTTATTGAAACTTTGAAATATCCCGAATAAACAGATTGCGTTTAATTCACCTGTTGAAAAAAATAACATAAGACATATGCACGTCACGAAGCTAGTTATTTGTAAGATTAGAACCGGATTTTAATTTTTTAAACCATTAGAATCAAAGATTGCGCGTGACGTTGACATATCTGCCAGTAACAAGATATCGAAATAGGCTGATTGCGAGGCCACTTTTGGAACCTGTTTGTTGTTTGATGTCTATATTGACAGAAGTCAGAGATGGATTCGATTGAAGTTGGCGGGTTCTTAAGTTTGAAGCGTTTAATCACTCAAAATACTGCTTATGGTTTGTTTATTAGACTTTTACTGACATTAGCATTTTTAAACGCTTGTTGCTTTAATAAATGTTTTAACGGCATGACATTGTCAGTACTGACAAAAGGAATGGGGAAATATGTGTTGATGACAAATGTTTGATATTGCGTACAATAATTATTTAAAATTAAATTGAATTATATTCTTGGATTACATACACCGTAGATTATCTAAATATCAACGGTCAACAAATATAACGTCCAACAGACATTCACTTAGAGATCGTTTTAGATGAAGAAGCTCTACATGTGTTGATATATACATCTAGGTTTTGACAATTCTACCTCAAAATGATTGTAATAACTACATTATATTAATTAGGAGGGCGAACTTTGTAGATTCCAATATTGAACATTGAAAAGAAAATAGAGCAAGTTCAGACATTCAAATAGTACATTTGAATCATGCGGTCTGTTGTTATGAATTGGTTGGCCTCAGAGTTGTATTTCATTTGAAATACTGTGCGTGCAATGAAAGACTAAATTATTGTTCAGTATATGTGCTTTATCAGTGTCAATATATGTTGCATGTTTCTTTAAGGAGTATACAACGATACAACTTTACAAACCAATCTGTGTAAACATTAATACATTTAAACGGAGATAACCAATATTTCCTCCTTTAAGGAACGAGAGCGCCGATGGCGTTGAAAGCATAGTTGCAAGATACAGGGAAGTTGCTGCTGAAGTAAATGTTTAGGTCAAAATATACTAAATAGTTTCCTTATATGGTTCAATGTAAAAGCGACAAATTTGAGCGAAAATAAATACAACATTTTGCACATAGAGACCCCCATAACCATACCTTTTCTTGACGGGCATTCTTAGCTGAATCGATTTAAGCAATAAAAAAGATATGTCATGTTCGAACCAAACAAGAATTCGACTCAAATCAAAATCGACTGTTTTTGCACCTTCTTTTTTCGACCGTTTTCTAGTGGATTGTAACCTTTTGCAGTACCATTTTTTACTTTAATCTCTAACTTTATCTTATTTCAGGTATTTAATAGTGAACACCTATGCTTACCCTATCAATATCTCCAAACGATAAAATCAGAACAACAGTCTAAAGTGTAAAACATGCCTTCGAGGAAAATATGATGATTTGTTTAGACAGGGACCTATACAGTATATTTAGAAAGTAAAGACCTTCATGACTAGAGGTCACATAACCCCAAACCGGAACTCATGTTTTTAGGGTTACATGCAGTCAGTTTGATACTTAGCACACATTGTTGAATGCATGCTGCTTAGGATTTGTAAAATACATTGCAAATGGCTTGTTTTGGTATAAACTTGAAGGTATATTTGTAAGATATAAGAACATAAGCAATTTTATTGCTCTACTTTTTGTGTTGATGGTTCCCGGCTTTGAAAGTAGGTCATACTATTTGAGCCCAAAATGGTTGTCTGCACAGCTGTCAAAACCGGTTTGCCTATTCTAAGGTTAATATTTTGAGTTAGCACGCATAGAATGTAATGACATGCATTTGTCAAAAGATTATGCATTTATCTTTCCAATGATGTATGATGATATAGTGGGTATGCGCTTGATCATGGTAAAACTTGATATCGAACTTCAACTATTTTATATGTAATATAGAAGGAAATTAATTGCGCATGCGTAACCTCGATTATTCATGACTCGATTATTTAGTTTATTGTAAACTTAACAATTTCTGACATCACTAGTCGCCTCCCTTGTTGGTTCATGCTACCAAAATGTTCTATTTTTAAAAACGGGAATTCCAAATCGTGACGAATGTAAATGGTTACAAAATGGCATAACTACATTGTGTCACACCGGTCTTACTGACCTGTGTGAATGCGCGCTAAGCATTGTGGGTCACGGACTTTTTTCCATCATGGCGTTGGTAAAAATAATAAACACGGAAGTGAAAAATGGTAATTAATTATTATCAAAAACAGGCCCCATCAAACCGGGCCAGCTGTAATATATATATTTGGATGCAGTGTGTGCTTCAAAAGGAGCCACTTTTCATGTCAGTCTATTGTTTGTTAGAATCACTAAACACGTAACTTAGACTAACTAAACACGTTGCAAGACGGTATCTTCGAAATAGTAAATAAATCTAAATCATAAATAAATATTTATAATTGAATACCTGCTGTGAACATTACACGGAATCTTACATGTAGGCCTAATGTGTGAGAGGATTAATCGGGGATAAAATAAAATGGAGTTCGAAGGATCTAACATTTTGAGGAGGATGTCATGGTATCTTGGACATTTGGCACTTTCATATATTTATTTAGTAGATACTGAAAATGCTGAATGTGCTAATTGCAACATCAAAGACGAGCAGATGAGATTTTTACAGCTTTATTTTTCTTGACATAATATTGTATGTTTTCCATTTAATTTATATGCCAGTGTTTTTTTCACCATTTTGGGAATGGGGCCGGGTACCTTTAAAGTGGGAAATAACATGTTCTTTTGAGTAAATTTGGGAGATTGATATTGTTGCTTTTATGATTAATAATACTTTTGTAATAATAGTGATTTCACTATTTATATATATTTTAAGGTTCAACTTCTATAGCTTGACTTTGAGATAATTTACATGTTTATATAATTATTAAAATATTTTTTTTGTGTGTGTAAACCTTCCATTGGGAATTTTTAGGTTCCATTTGGGAAAAATATATACTTTTTTCCATAGGGAATGGGTCCTCTTACAGGACCCAAATTTGAATGATAAAAAACAATGTATGCTCAATTTTAGCTCGGCTGTTTTCGGGGAAAACCCTAGGTATTGTCATAGACAGCTCGTCGTCAGACGTCCGCGTCATGCTAAAACCTTTACATCGGCTATAAAATCAAAGTGCTTCCACCTATAACCTTGAAACTTCATATGTAAATGCACCTTGATTATTTCTACACTCCACACCCATTTTGGGGTCACTATATATATATATATATATATATATATATATATATATATATATATATATATATATATATATATATATATATATATATATATATATATATATAAGGTCAAAGATCACTTACCTATAAAAAAAAAACATTTCATTTATTCAAAACTGCACCGCAGCCTAGCTTGGCACCAATAATGTGGTGCTCTTGTTTATATATTATTTTAAAAATGTATTAATAACCAGAATAGTTGATGCATGTATGAATAAAAAGATACAGCCATGAACAGTGTGTTTTAATTTTTAATAAATATGCTTTGATTGCGTATATGCAAAACAATGAAGTCCATAAATTGTTTAATGATTTTTAAAATGTTGAATGTCACACCTTACGTACCAGTCTGTTTATGTACCGACACTTTATGTACCACTATCTGAAACTTTATTTACCATATTTATAATATATAGAGATAACTAAGTTAAAATGAATGTGTGTTATTGATGAAATGTATTTTGTGTGATAGTATTTATGAATCTAGACTTATATATTGGCCATAGATTTTATTTTTTGTCACATTGTCTAAGTGTCACTGGGTGTCTTAGTGTAATTTATTAGCCCAAGTACATGTAGTACTTAATAAATGATTTATTAGTCTTACCTGAAATTGAAGTAAATTATAAAAAATTCATCTTATTCTGACTAAGGATTATAAAGTCTAAAATGTTTGTATTATATTGTATAATTGAAATGTGATACTTTGAAGAGAAGAGAGAATGACCTTAATGTTCAAACTGTAAAAAGATCAAATTATTTCCTTCTTTAGACTTTAATCATGTTCAGAGAATGACCTTAATTCATTAGGACTGCTATGAATGAATGGACAATAACACCTATATTTTATGTAGGTGGTACGTAAAGTTTCAAAGTACCGGTAGTACATAAAAGGTCTGGTACATGTACATAAGGTGTTACACCCTAAACTGTTCATGGTATCAGTGTTTCAATAATTTAGTGTTTCTTATTATGTATTGGTTCGGTTGTTTTGTTTCAATTTCAAATTTGCATTTATTTTAAAGCATTTTCAGTCATTTTGTGAATTCATGTTTTTTTGTAATAAGGTGAATTATGTTGCACATGGCGTCAAATATTAATTCATTGTTGCTGTGGTGTAGAGAATGTTGTCTGCTGGGCGTGGGTTCGATCCATACTCTGGGAGAGTTCTCATTATCGTCTCCATGGACAACAAGTACTGGTGTACCAAGTAGTAGTAGTAGTAGTAGTGGTGGTGGTGGTTGCGGTGGTGGTGGTGGTGGTAGTAATAGTAGTAGTAGTAGTAGTAGCAGCAGTAGTAGTAGTAGTAGTAGTAGTAGTAGTAGTAGTAGTAGTAGTAGTAGTAGTAGTAGTAGTAGTAGTAGTAGTAGTAGTAGTAGTAGTAGAAGTAGTAGTAGCAGTAGCAGCAGCAGCAGCATAGTAGTAGTAGTATAGTAGTAGAAGTAATAATCCCCCCCACACCCCACAATAAATTTATAATGGTTTGATTTAAGTATAATCTTGGTTTATTATCAAAATGATTATTTTGCTTATGTAATATTATGTAATTAACTTTTTTTTATGAAGCAGCTTGTTTGTTGTTTTCTTTGGATTTTTCATTCATTATTTTTGTTAAACTGTTTAAGGATTGTATGTAAATCATTAGTAAGTGCACGTTTGTGTACTAGAGGAATACTAGAGGAATACATGGGATATTCTCAAAATCTTACAAATGTTGTTTTTAATATAATTAAATAGGACCAATTGATGAATTAATTCAGTTTGAGTAAACTTGGGCTGGGTTGTGGAACTATCGTTATTTGTTGTTTTTAATCCAATTAAATATGGTACTATGTAACTGTCAAAAAAAATATGCATTCATACGCATATAATCCAATTATTGGAATGTCACTGATATTTTCAATTTTACTAGTAGCTAATTAAGACTAATTAAAACAGAATTTGACTTTCCTTGCAAAGTATTTCATTATTAATAATATAATAATATAATAAGCTAATGTAATCAAAACATATTGATATTTTAATAATTTAACTCAATGATATTAATATTACTTAAACTTGCCCCAAAAAACTAGGGCAGGTAGATAGGAAGGATTGTTTTTGGAAAATCAACAGTGTTGTCAGTGTAAAATATTTGTAAAGCTTCTTCAACTTCAGTTTTACATTTTATGACCTGCAACATATTCTATGCTACTTTATTATACTATGGTAAGTCATTCAAGTGTTATTTATTTTCAACTATATAATGTGCTTATCTCATATAATTAATTACTACCCCATTTAAAGATGACACCTAATCTAAATTCATTAATTCAATAGTTATAATTGTTTTATTGTAACATACTATTCCACTAAAAATGACCATCATAGAACATCAATGCTGTGCTTTTACTAAATTGTTCATTGATCTAAATTCTTTGAAGAAAAAATCTATCAGGCACTTATAAAAAATTATATAATTAGGGTGTCAAAATTTAACAAACTGAACAAGTCAATTTGAACTTCTCTTGACATGCAAATGGAGCCACAAGAAATATCAAACTGTTCCAATACTAATCGGCAATATAGCTATGACATTTGTCTATTCAAAACATGCATCAGACACACCTTCTGAAACTTTTTAAGCGGTTTTAAAAACGCCATTTCATTGCAGACTTTCGTCAATAAAGGATACATGTTGTTATACAACCGAAAGTGAAAGTACAGTTTAAAAAAGTGAATAAAGAGCGAAATTGTTGAAAACTAACGAAAATTTTAATTGATACTAACGACCATAAGACTGAACAAAGTAATACTTAACTTTTTAATCATAACACGAATGTTTACTTATAAAGCAACTTCTTCATTCATCCGCGAACTTCTTTGTGTCGTAGTCATAAATGCCTCCAAATGGAGGTGTGCGATGCGTCTAAGTATAGAGGTGACAATAACGTTGTGACGACACCATCTATGTATAGTATTGATATAACTATGAAAATAAATACGTAGAATTACATTAATTCACGCATACCATTATGCAACCATCCGTTTTCTTTTCCGATTTGATATATTTACGGCATTCCATTTAATATTTTACAGACACAACACTCGTCCAGAATTTGCGCGAATCCATTAAATTCGATGCCACATTTAAACCGTTAGCTCTACTCGTCACGTTAATTTCTGGCTCAAAGTAAATAACTTTAATTTCAATTAACACATCTCTATTACTTTCAAACTCTACTTCATTAAATCCATAGAAAGGCAGGTCAGAATCAATGTCATAAATCAGAAAACATTCATCGTACTCCGCTATTTTTTTTACACCTTTACAAAGAATGAAAGTGCTTTATGCCCCACTTCCTGTTGAGAATATGTTAATTTCTATTTATAATTAACCAATGAAATTCTACATATCCTTAAACCAGGGCCTAATGAATTTGACCTCTCCCAGAACAGTAAACAAAGGAAATACAAAGTAGGTGTGAGATCACTTTCAACCAGAACAGAATTGTTTAACGAACGAAATTTTGTTTTAGTTTCTTAGAGGGTTTTTTCTCGTAAAACGGTCTTAGAAAAATTCACTCAAAACGGTGTCAGCAATATTCTTGGAAGAAAGCGTTAGAAAAACGTTTCTAAATAAAAAAAGTTACCATTTACTATATTAAATAGATATTTCGTCTGATTTTTGATCAGGTAAGGCTTCATAATGGTCAACCGTTCCATGTCGGAACTGTAGCTCTAACATAAGCATAGTTGCGTAACCGCAACTATGCTAAAACATAATCTTTCAGTACTAATTGGTTATTTCCTACTTCATTTTTGGCATGTTAATAAGAATAGAGTGCACGAATAGAGCATCTAGCAACCAAGACTGCAACGTTACTAGTGTTGCAGTTTTAAATATTTGCTTCTTTATTAGTGATTCTTTTACTATTTTGCATCTAAAATATTTTTATAGCAATAATGATTTTCTTCACTTTTTTAGGTATTATTCATTAATACTGGTATCAATATTTTACTACATAAAACATGTATGTAAACTCAGGTACACCTACAACACTAATTACCAGGTCAGTTCTGGATAATTGCTTATCGATGGGGGATCATTGTTTATCAATGGGTATCTGACACTTAAAGTAACCGAGGATTCAGGGTAACCGAGGATTCAGGTTAACCGAGGATTCAGGTTAACCGAGGATTCAGGTTAACCTGAGAGTTCGGGTAGGGGGTGAAGTATATAAACCTGAAGTTATATTGAAGAGGGAGATTTTTGGAAAGGATGTTTTTGTTGTTTTTGGAGCTTTTAGAATGTATCTAAACTTAACATATTTTTGACGTGGTGTATATATTTTAAATGTCTAATGTTTGACTTCTGTGGGAAATGCTGAATTAAAATGTGCGTATATTATGTAAATAAACTGTAGTTGTAGAAACAAATGACTTATTTAATTTCTACTAGCTCGGCTAGTGTACAAGTGACATGGAAATTTGTCCAAATGGACTGGTGGCAGCATCCATAAATAAGACCACAGGTTCTTGACTAAATTAAAATTTAGTTAAGATAATGTGTGCAAGGTTAAACTTTGATTGCTACCGTCGACGAAGTTTAAATTTTGCGACACTACAATGTCTGTTTTTGATCAACTGCAGTTCACGCTTCTGTATGTGTCATGGCCACGAAATGTTGCCTTATATAAAGCTACCAGTATTGCACATTGTAATATGTGTCGTGCTCTGTGAAAAGGGGGTTTTATGCATGTGCGCAAAGTGTCGTCAGATGATCCTGTTCAGTCCGCACACTTTACGCTGTTATGATATTTTTTGTTTAAAGAAAGTCTCTTCTTAGCAAAACTCTACTTGAGGCGGAAACTTTACGCACATGCTTTAAACCCCTTTTTCACAGAGAACGGATCATGTATATTTATTATACAATAAAACTTCGAATTACGGTATGCGTTCTTAAATAAAGTGCTCTTAAATAACCAGAAGCGCGTGGATTATCTGCTAAAGATGACGATTAAATCTTTTCGGGGGGGGGGGGGGCAGCTATTTTTACTACTGAATAGCTCATCATATCAACGGTGGGTTGAACCTAATCTCTTGAAACCTCAGCACACTCTAAGTTGGAGAGCTCCGCAGTCAACCATACAGACAATAAACGAATTAATCTCAAAGAAAATGCTTTATCATTTTGTACGTGTTTTATATTTGATGTTGTACACAGGTGCGTTTTGAAGTATATTTTCTGAAACTTCGTGTAAATAAGCAATTCTAATTACGATTAAAGTTAGATAATGAGAATTGCTCTTTGTCGTAGTCTTCAACAAAATAAAGGTTCATGTTTAATGTGAACATGGAGGTAACATTATTACAAATTATACAGCTATTAGGAAGCAAATGGAATAAAGTGTTACGAAATTAAATGTTGTTAATAAAGTCAATATACATAACTATGTCAACAATTTACGAACGCTATTTTAATCTCATCATTTATATTTGTTATCAAAAAATGATATGGCACTATACGCATTTTTAAATTAAGCGCCTCAATGCTTAAATGTACTTACTAAAGCGTTGGATTTGAGGTATTCATAAATAATAGGTATTATTAAAATGTCTTCTCGTGAGAATTAAAACTTATGGAAAATAGTGTTCATGTATACATTTGTTTGATGGAAACACAAATCAACAAAAAAGAAAATCTACATATGATTTTTAAAATAAATAGCTCTTATTCAAGATTATACCTTCGACATTTCTTTTACAATTACCGCGGAAAGTTTAAATGGACGCTACAAAATAACACAATATTTAAAACATACATTTCATCAACACGCGGACGATGCAAGTAAAACATTAAGCTAAATAACAAAAACAGATACAACGGTATCATTTTCATAGCTAAACATTCCATTACTTGTATTGTACACTGAAAAGACCTGTCACTTGTAACGTTAATCCCTGACAGTTTTTAAGAGAACCTGAAACGAACTGTTTAAGGGTCAATGGCATGGCCCTACGCCTGTCCGGTACACCTGGTTTCGAAAAAAAATCTGATTTGTTTCGCAGATATCTGGCAAACGACGCTCAATTAATTTATCTTTGGATACTTGATGATATCGGTACTAACTCTTAACCCATTTATGCATAGTGGACTCTCCCATCCTTCTAAATTGGATCAATTTATTTACAAAATTAGGGATGTCTAGTATATTTATATATTTAGAATATTTCTTACAGAACAAAATTCTTTAAGCAAACAGCGCAGACCCTGATGAGACGCATCATGCGGCGTCTCATCTGAGTCTACGCTGTTTGCAAAGGCCTTTTATCAAGACGCTAGGCATAAATGGGTTAAAAGTAATCAGTTGAAAGAAGCCATATACAGATTGCTTTCTCGAGCAACGTTAACGAATATAATTGTATGGCAGCCACCAAAAACAAAAACACCACACCACATCTTAACAAATAACAATGACCTGCAAACTTGAATCTGACAATATGAAATGAACAAATGCTTCAAGTGTTATCACAAACTTTTTATGTTGTGTCTTTCTATCAAAGCTAACTCTTATGATTGTGTTCTCGTATAGTATAATCGCTTAAGTATGATATAAATATAAATATGAGCCAAGTTCACACATGTTACTTAATATTATTACATGTTTCTGAGTTCGATAGACAAAAAGCTTCAATATATTTTGGTATTACTTTCACTTCAATACAGTCATGTTCAAAACATACAGAATTTACATATAATTTAATTATATATCCGATGATATGTATAGGCATATATTGTAATTCTTAAAGCATAACGGACGTAAAACTGAACATGAAGGCCAAACGCTTTAATGGGCTCACCTGAGACAACACGGAACTTAACTGTTCTGAGCCTGTTGTGTTCACAATGTTAAATAAAATACGTATAAGGAAAACGAGACCAACACCTCGGAGTCGTTTTTTTTATATTTCGATCCCATGTTGCCTGTAAAGTGTTCAAAAAGGTTTTCTTTAATCGATACACATGTTCTAATCAAGTTTCATGAAGATATGGCTGTAGATGGGGCTTTTAGATGTTTCACAAGTTTTTTTTTTAAATCGAACCTAGTGACCTAGTTTTTTTTATCACAATTGATTTACCTTTGATCTCGCCGAAATATGATTGGGAAACATGTCCTGACTCTGTTTCATGACGACTGGATATTTACTGTTGCTTCTAGTGTGTTCATATATACTTATTATTTTTCACGACCGTGTTACAACTAATAGACCCAAATTGACAAAGTTTCGAACTCGGTCGAGATTTAATTTGCACAAGTGTAACTACCAAGTTTCATGAACCTTGGGAAGATGATCAAGCTTCAAGCGCGGTCGAGCTATCACCTGCACACTTTTCTGACCGAGTGTCACGACATTTGGGATATAAGTGTGACCTTTAGATTGTTCACACGTTTTTTTTCCTCTATTTTGACATAGTTTCCTAGTGTTTGAACCCATGTTATCCAGTTTCGAACTGATATATCATTGTTACAAATGCTCTGACCGCGTGTTGGTCGGTCTCAAAGCAATTCTTGAAGACTCTTAACGCACAACCCACAACTTGCAAAATAATCAAAGCGCTGAAAGCACTGAATTTGTTCGTTGTTGTATAATCTTAACCGCAACTCAGTTTTCAAAATTATGTTATAGCTTTTTATATCGCAAGTTTGAAATGATCACAACCCATTCAAATTTATAAAGAGTGTGTCTTAATACGCAGGTCGAGATGTGTGGTTTTTGTTTCAAATCATTGATACAGCGAATCAGTGTGCACAGGCTAATCTTATTTGACATGCATTAATCACCAGAGAAGTAGTATAAAAGGGCCACAAACTCACAAAATGTCTACGTTTCAGTTGTACACTGGTGTGTAAACAGCAGAAAACAAAAATGATTATTTTCATAATATTTAAGTTTGTGTTTAATATTTTCCAATGAAATTTGGCATACATATACTTTAGTATACAAACAATATGTATGTGTAATTTGGTGGTTGAAAGTTATATAGATATTGACTTACAGAAAAAGTTTGTTATTGTCTGCTTGAAATTCAAATTTCCCTGTAAATGCTAAGCACCACCCACTTGAAAGGTTATGAACTTCTCTCAGCCAGTAGCTAGCGAATGACTCAAATCAAGTTTACATGTAAATACAGATTCAACACTATACAAAATGCTGTCTGCTCAAACACGTGTTTATATTAATAAACACTCTAATGTTAGCAGCAAATCACTGGAAGATAAACCCAGCCTACTAGTTAATGTTGGTTAATATTTTACCACCGCAAAATCAAGCAAGTGAGATCCGGCTTTTAAGCCCTGTTTTCCCTGAAAGCAGCCAATATGTACAGATTTCAATGATATACACTAGACTGGCCAACGTTGTCTTACTACAAGTTGTTAAATACACTCTATGTGCTGTATCAGTGAGAACAGGTAGATGCGGTGATTAAAGCAGACGCTTTTAGCATAATCGTCTGCTAAAGTTTATTGGAGTTATCCACACAGGCAGTCACGAGTTACGGTTCCTGCCGTACCTAAGCCCATACTGATCTATACTGATTTGCAAAATTGCGTCTGCATTATTTGTGAGCTTCACTCACAAATAAAAAACGACGAACAAAAGACAATCACAAGCATTCACCATGGATCGCTGAATGGTCGATCGATATTTAAATAAGAATCTGATTGACAGTTGGTGAGATATCAATTGTCATTAGTAAAGATAGTTAAAAAGCACGCAACACTAGGCAGCTTTCCAGAAATTAGAGTTCGCAGTATGGAAACATTAATTGAGTTGGTTTTATGGGAAAATTTTGGGCAAACATTCGTAGGAATTTCTTAACGTACCTTTTCTTTCTTTCATAATCTGGTCTACAATTAAATATAACATCATATCACATGAATATCAACTTGTTTATCATTCAAAGTGTCACCAAAATATATAAATCGACCTTTTCTGTTTTTCAATAGATGATAAAAAACACATGTATTTTAGTTATGTGTGTTTGTTTAACTCGTAAAGGCCCGAGCTTTAAATGATGTTTGTGTTTGGTGTTGTGTTCCATTAATATGCAAATGGTTAGGTAATTATTCACTTTCCTGAAATTAAAAAAAAAACAACGGAATTGTCTCCGATAATGTTTCTAGAGTTTAATAGCAGTAAGGGTTTCGAACCTATTAAATATGTCTAATGAAATTGATGCAGTTCAGAATTTGTTCTTGTTTTGTGTGTTAGACTTTCTTGAAATAAATTCATGTATAGCCCCGCACTTAATGAATTTATTTTTAAAATTTCGACGGGTTCTTAAGTACCGGTAGTCTCTCGCACGTTGAGGATGGTCGATACAAGATACCAGCAAATTACACGAGGCGTATTTACCGTGAAATGACCTGCAAACATTGGCAGCGACGCTTGCTGGGCATGCACAAACAATTTCTCTGGTTACCTCTGAGTTATGGTTAGCTTCAGATCTATAATCATTACGTATGTACATAGGGCAACATGAGTAATATCTGGTGTTAAAAGAAAGAAATCGTTATGTTTGTTACTGATTAATGATCGGGAATTAATGCAATATCTCTGATACACTTATATATAATCACACATGTATTTATTTATTTAATTTGTGTTATCTAAGTGTTTGGTAATATGCTGAAAGTATGATTTTTGTTAAAATAAAATTACTGATAACTTGAACTAGTCCTGATAAGTACCGCTAAGTAAGAATAGCTTATGGTGAAAAATATGAGATAGTTACCCCAAGCTGTTTACACATTTCTTCGAGATTTGCAATAATAAACAAAGAGAATACTAATAATTATGTTAGTGTGATTGTGTATTTAAATTTATCCCATGAGTGAAGAAATGTTTACATGGCGAGGCTTGCCGAGCCTTGTAAGCCTTTCTGAGACGATTGGGATACATTTTAGTACACAATCACACTAACATAGTATTCTCTATGTTTATTATTGCAAATCTCGAAGAAATGTGTAAAAATAGCACATAGTAATATGAGCTTCCTCTTTACATGACTAGGTGTGGAATAAACGTAAATGTGGATTTACCTTATCTTTTCTGTAAGGGTCCTATTATGTTCTATACAATCATTTAGCTGTAGTATAAAATACATTTGAACATCGTACGTACGCCGAGAGACAGATCACTATAATAATAATACATACAGGTTACGATGTTTCTTGGCGCTGCCAAGATGTAGTAATTGCGCAATAAACCTTACGTATTATCTTATTACAGGAGTGCGAGCTCCGCCAAGTATCGGAATCATAAACATTTGAGAGCTGTCAAAGCGCGATCGGCTTTATGTTACAGTCAATTATGTCTAGTATATTAGCATAACCTTTGAACTACAACAATAACACGAAATATCGCTATAGTATTGTCAATTAGGGCAACGCACAGCACGTTGCAATTGAAACTGTCATACTTTATACTCAACTCACGTTATTTGGAACATTTCCGTTATAGTTAACCAACGTATTTGTCACCTCACGATTGCCGATTGGAATAACGAATCAGCCAAATTTTAACCTCAAGACAAGATTAATGCGAGTGTGTTTGCAATGTTTGTATATGTTCCAGTAAAAACAAAATTGTTACACTATATTTCAGAATCGTAAAAACAACAGAGCTAATATGTTCTAAATAATATTTTTTCATATCGAGTAAAAGGCTAGATATCTAATACAAATGTAGAAGACTTATAAAAACACACACGTGTTTATATTAAATTGTGTTTTCGTTATAATGTTGCTTCAGTGTACATTAAAATCATAACGTAAATGAGGTAACTTCAATTGCATGAATGGTGTATTCTTTATATGGGAAGAGTAAAGGCCTTAATCGGTATATACTGGCTGCAAAAACGACATGTTTCAATTAATATAATAGAATGCTTTATTAATAATATAGTTAATATTTTATTTTGTTTTTGTTATGACATGCCTTCCGAAAATATAACATTTCCGAAACCAATTACTCATCTCAGACTCATCTGAAAAAGTTCTAACGATTATTTGAGCTTAGCAAAAAAAATCTTGTCATGGAGTACTAAACTAAGAATATACATTTAAATAATGTTATACATAATGTTAACGAGCAAACTTCGACAGGTAATCATGTCCTCGATGCGAAGGATTTTTGATCGTTTTACCTGTTAATTGATTGCATAGAATCTTCAAAGTCATGCAGTGCATGCCACTGTGTGTTTCGTTAATACTTAATCATTGTTGCAAAAATAGAAATCATACATTCCCAGACACTAGGACGGAAACTTATATAACGCTTGTAGAAACACTATTTGAGTAATCTTCACTTTTACATGTAATTTCGTTTTTTTACGTTTGATTGTATTTATCCGGATTTAGTATTTTACCATTGTATCGGCATTTGTCATTTAGTGCAGTTTATAATATATTTAACATGCGATTCTCTAAAATATGTCTGTTTTGTGCCAAACACGCGTTCAGAGCAGGATTTTGGTTTTCTGCATACTCGAATATAATACGTGATGTACATACGTGGCAATAGGTCGAATAGATTCAGGTGTGAATGTTAGCAATTATTGCCTATTTATTTGGATATAATACTAGTTCATGACAACGCGATCATAATGTGAGTCTCTCAGGATCGAGAATGCCATACATAACACACCATTAGTATTTTCACATAAGCAGTTGGTTTGCGAACTGCAAAGTATGAGTTAACAATTTGAACACTATATTTACACACCGTAAATCTGGACTAAAGGTTTAAAATATTCTCATAGGTTATAAAGCAGTTATCATAATTCCTTAATAAAAACTTGAAATATCAAGAATGAACAGTAAACGTTTGATGCAGCTGTTGTTAAAAGGAACGTCTAACAAAACAAACATAAAGAAAGATATTTATAAGAATTTAACCGGATTTTGTATATTTGAATTATTAGAATCAAAGATTGCACTTGACGTTGACATATCAGCCAGGAACAAACTATCGTGATAGACGGATTGTGAGGCAAAGTTTCAAATCTGTTTTGTTTTTTGTTGTCTATGTTGAATTCGAAGAATGCATTTTATAAACAGTAGTCGGAGATATTTGCGATTGCATTCGCATGTCGGCGGGCTCTTATGTCTGAAGCGTGCTATCACTGAAATATTCTGTGAATGGTTTGTAAGGCTTATATTGACTAAAGAATTCTTAAAGGTTTGTTGCTATGTATAACGTTTTAACGTCATGACACCGACAGTAATGACGATAAGAATAACTAAAGGTGTTATCGAAAGATGTTTGATATAGATCTACCATTTCAACATAAAATGATTAACATTCCAATAAGTTATATTATCGGAAAAAATACATCATACTTCGTAATAATCGAAGGTAGACACGCATAATCCTTACATATACAACAACTCATGTATTGTTTTATATCAAGAAGCTCTAAATGTGTTGATACATACACATATATTTTGAGAATTCCATATTGTGATGCTTATTAAATGAATTAAATTACACTTCGAATTAAAGTCTCTAAACTAACCCGAAGCGTGTGTATTTTATTATCTGCTACCGTTGTATGTTATCTTTTCTGCGAGACTGCATTTGTAACTACTGAATAGCTTATCTTATCAACGATGGGCTGAACCTAATCTCTGTAAACCTCATCACACTAATTTGGATAGCTCCACGGTAATCCATACAGACAAGCAACACAATCATTTCAAAGAAAATGCGTTATCATCATATTCGTGGTTTATGTTTTGATGTAGTACACTCAGTGAAGTATTTAGAATTTTGAAAACTTCTTGTAAATAAGCAAAACAAAAAAAAACAGCAACAACGTAAGATTCTAAGAATGTCTGGCTTTTGTATTCTTAAACAAAATACATGGTCTTGTAAAATGCATATAGTGGGACTGCTCCTATATAAGCTGTACAGCTCGAACGCACTTAATGGAATGAGGAATTGCACTAAATTTAAATTTAATTCTGCGATGAGTTGTTTAGAGATTCTTACATTGAAAATGCATTGTTTATTTAAACTGCATGCATACTAATTAACATTACCAGCTTAAGTGAGACTTACATACGCAATGTACATTATTAACAACGCAATTTATTAAATTTCAATATTTATGTTCAGTATTTAAGCTGATTACTTCTTAATTTCATAAATGTATATCAAGATACGTGTGGCACTTTTCAACGTACTTAAGATCAATAAGATAAATAAATTTAGTTAGTAATTTTATTTTCAAGTATTTCTTTATACAACACAATGCGATAAACGTTGTAGTATAAAGCATACTATAAAGTGTTTTTTTAACTGTTCTGTTTACACTAGTATTAAACGTACCGGAATACAAGTGAATGTAAAACTAAATCTTTGACCGAATAAGCTTTACCCATGATTCGTGACCATAGTGCACATACTTATGTATCAGCGCATTTTTAAAAACATCCAAATATCTAACTTTTTATGTGGTGCGATACAATTTGTATGTTTAGCATATGCACAATCAGAATGTCTGGGCGTTAACTGTTTTATTTCAAAGACAAAATTATAAGCATGATTGACGGACCATCTATCACTGCCATGGAAAGAAGGGTCTCTCCGCGAAACACTCTTAGGTTAAAGGCTAATAACTTCCTAGTCTAAATCAAGTTCTAAAACGATTTACTGTTTCGCTTGAAACTATTATCGCAAGGCTATAATAGGTAAAGCAGAGTGATTATTTGAGAAGCGTTCTGAGAAAACGGGGCTTAATGTGTGTGTGTAAACTGTCATCACAGATTAGCCTGTGCAGTGCGCACATGCTAATCAGGGACGACACTTGCCGCTTTTATGGTTTTTTCGTTTAAAGGAAGTCTCTTCTACACGAAAATCTAGTTAAGGCGGAAAGTGTCGTACCTGATTAGCTTGTGCGGACTGCACAGGCTAATCTGGGATGACACTTTACGCACATGCATTAAATCCAATTTTCTCAGAACGCGACTCATTTCGTTAGAAGAAGTGTTCACTGAAATAATAATGAGTAAGAGCTAATGATAGTTTGTTACAAATAATTTCATACGTCAAAGTTGTACGAAAGATACGTTCATATCATCATTTATATTTGTTTTCCTGAACAAGATGGAGCAATAGCAACTCTTTATTAAATGGCTCATGGCATTATTTAAACAAATATATATGTTATACACATGTTATACTAATGAACACTAATATGTGGAAACAGTTTTAATTGGTCATAAACACAATATACGCATCATTTTAAGAAATCAATTTGGGGGCCACAATTCAAGAGGTCACTTTTTTCATTTACCGGCGTTTTTTTGCAAGGTAATTTTTGTTTTATTTTCTTAAGCTTAGATTAAACCTATTTATTTTAGCTCGATTGCATAGAAAGCCTTAGGCTTATTTGAAACGTTTTCGAGTCCGTTTCCTGGGACTAGAACCCGTACTTGGTGTCTATGGGTGTTTATTTCCTTTTTTGACCACATAACGATATGTAACTTTTTTTAAACGTGTTCAAAATAATATTTATGTGGCATCTTAATGAAACACAAAATGTTATTCTTTAATTATATGGCTTATGGAAAAACCATAAACAAAATTCACTTACGATGTTTCTGATATACTAAATGTTACATACATAATAAGACACATGTATATAATGTATTTGCGCCGCGTTCTGTGAAAACTGGGCTTTATACATATCGGTAAATTTCCGCCTTAACTGGATTTTCGCTTTTCAGACACTTCCTTTCATACGAAAATGAAACAAAGGCGGAAATAGTCGTGCCTTATAAGCTTGTTTGGACTGCACAGGCTAATATGGGACGACACTTTACGCACATCTATTGAGCCCCTTTTTTTCCAGACAGCGTCTCATGCATTACTTGCTTACCATGTTCGCAGCTGAAACCCTGGCACTGGCAGCCGTGTCGCTCGTCCCCGCTGATACAAAGACACGCGCCACAGTTGTTAGTGACGTCACACGCTTCCTGCGGTTCACGTGATAAAGAAATGCCCTCGATCATCCGCACGCGCTGGGGCTGACACGTGCAGTTCTCGTAAATGACGTTACGTACTTCACCCACAAACCGTGTCTCGAAGAACGCGGACGTCAGCGAAAGCTTGCTCAGGCGGGATATGTTGGCGTATGTCTGCGGAAGTCCTCCAAAGAACACGTAATTATTAGTGCTGACGTCGCCAAAGTTGAAATCCGACCCGAAGGCAACTCGACTATCATGGAAATGATCCACGTAAAATAACGTCTCCATACGGTTACGTCGTACCTCCACTCTGTGCCAATTAAAATCGCCTATACGTTGCCCGACGATTATCTCGATCGGGTTGTCTTTTCCGTCGACGAAGTTCATGCGCAGTCGGACACTTCCGTTCACGATCATTATTTCCAGGAAATCATTAACGCCGTTATCGTCTGTGTACATGAGCAGCGCTGAAGGAAACCGGGTCCGGAACTCGAAACTGATCGAAGCGTTTTTGCAGGCGTTCCATTTCGGGAATCGGGCGTAGGTGTTTGAACTTTGAAGAAAGTTTAGGGCCCACGTTACGTCAAGAATTAGGAATGTGATGATCAGAATAAGCGTGAAAGTTTTTGACGTCATTGTCAAAAATGTATCGGCCGTAAAAACCGTTATAATGTTTATAATATTTGATGACTTAATGTTAACTATTAGCACTCCAACAATCATTCGAACACTCGCGTACTTTTATATCCATGTTGTTAAAATTAAACTCCACATCGTCACATGTAACTGTCAAAATTTAATAATAAATACGAATCCAAATCAAATGTTTTCAAACAGAAACTATTGTTTTATTGTGTTTATGTGTAAGATAATGAAATGGATGTGAAAAAAACTCCGCTAAAGGATATACAAGGTTTTGTAGTATTGATTTATATTCCACATTCACCCTTGATACGAGCGATAATGAAAAATAGCAACAAATATCCGAAATAATGCACACCAATATTTTCGGAGTTGATGTCAGCGACTTATAAATGCCCGAACAGTACTAACTAAAACCAGTATTTACAAATTATTTTAGGAATTCACTGCTCTTCAAAACATCTTCGAACCCTTATTTGTGCACTTCCCCAGTTTCCCCTAATCAGTACTTCGAGAGTCAATAGAGGCACTGTGTAGCTCACAGAGATATTATTCAGATTTAACAACCATTAAGATGTTTGGTCAAGTATTATAAATGCTTTCACTCATAGCTATGCGACTACTCACGAAATGTACTAGTCAATTTGAGCAAGAATATTGTAATGACGCAAATAAAATCCGGCGAATGTATATTCTTATACCTAAATGTTATGTTTCATTACACTTTTAGTTAAATTTTTATCTTCGATCTTTATAATTTTGCCATACATGTATGATTTATAATTATACGATTATGTCATCACCTATGTTTGAATTAATGGGCGAAAAACATAAGTTTTGAATATCAAGTACACATATAAATTAAAAACTTATAACATTCCTTAAAATTGTGAAGATAAACTTATTATTTTTAAGAACGATATTTACACGTCTCGTGTGCCACTAGCATGTTGTGCACGATCAAAAGTCATCTAGATAAAACACTTGACGTATTATTAATATTCGAGTTATGTAGTAAATACCTTTACACAACTTAAGTATCGTCGCAAATAATCGAATTCCAACATGCAAAACCAGTAAATAGATATATCTTACACATAACGCATAACCGGCTAGACTTCAGAATATATTAAGAATTGTGAATTAATCCCGCATACACCAGCTTTAACATTTTAATAATCCCGAATATACCGGGTCTATTTATGCTACAAACATACTAAATCTTCTTAAAACACAAAACACAACAAAACAACATTAGCACCCCACGACTTCGATTCCAAAATCCCCAAAACGCACAAATTATCCTGCTATATTATTTCACAGAGAGGTACTCGGAGGATTTTTCTGATTTTTTATCTGACACTTACAGAACATTACTCAGTAACAAGCGTGCAGTTAAAGTTATCATCCAAGAATTCCGGCAATTATATTTTGACAGTTTTACCCCCATTTTCTGAATGATCTACTGTTCATTAAGAAGAAGAGGTACGCTAGAATGGTTTTGTGATGTACACATACTGTGGCGTAGCTCGTAAGCAGGCGTGTTGCCTGTTGGGGCTTGGTATCGATGGAAGCTGTAGTTAACCCATTAATGCCTAGCGTCTACAAAAAGGCCTAGGCAAACAGCGTAGATCTAGATGAGACACCGCATGATGCGGCGTCTCATCTGGGTCTACGCTGTTTGCATACAGGAATTTTGCAAGAAATATTCTAAATATAGAAATACATTTACTAGACATCCCTAATTTTGGAAATAAATTGATCCAATTTAGAAGGATGGGAGAGTCCACTAGGCATAAATGGCATTTTATAAGAACAATTCTGTGCGTGCGATTGGCAATTGGAGATCGAACTTCGAGTACTGAGCTGGTGCGAATATCGTAGAAAACTCTGCCATCGAACTTTCGAAGTTCAAACAATTGTGAATCAGTGAATAATATTCCGGAATATAAACTATTTAAGTTTTCATATAAACATGCATGTCACACACAATGCATAAGTTTTAATTTTTACAAAGCGAAATCTTGTAAAATGATCCTGCTGTCTTACATAAGTTTAGTTTCCTTTCAGTGGGTCCGTCCGTGTTGCAAAATACGTCATTTCTAGAGATTTTCTGGAAGTGGATTTAACCAAGCCATGTAATTTAATTTCTCCGAATATATTTTAAGAAAATCCATTAGGATGCACCTGTATTTTCATGCACATTCCTTGCAACCGGAAAGCGTTAACACCGTTTCATATCAAAGAATAAGTCTCTCGCCGACAACAAGTAATTGACAAAAAACAGGAACATAAGGAACACGAGTATCGGTAATGCGTACAACAGACGTAAAAACAAATGTAATCATGGTGTTTAATATAAGCTTCTTATAGACGTACATATTGATAAACGTGTACTTTATCATATGCGAACAAATAAAGATACAGTCGAAGGTTTTTCTCTTTAAAGGGGCATTTTCACAGATTTTGGCAGATATTGAAGTTTGTCATCTAATGCTTTATATTGATAATTGTAAACATTGGATCTAAAAAACTCCAGTAAAAACAAAAAAGAATAAAATTGAAGAAAGAAAAAAAGAAAAGTATCCCTCAACTTTTGGGCTCGAACTACTGACCCCCGGAGTAAAAGTCTATCGCTTAGACCACTCGGCCACCCGTGCTCATACCATGAATGACGTATTTTATACTTTATATAAGCAATCCTAGTAATGTCACAAAATATAACGAAAACGACAGAACTCTCCAATTTTTTCAATCGTTTCGCGTTGCAACGCTTTATAATTTTCAGGTTTTTAAATCGTCAAAAGATGCATATAATGGATATTTTTGAGCATGGTAAATGTTCAGTATTAATGTTTCCTCACAAATATCATAACTACAACGAAAATTTGCGAATCTAAAACATTTTTTTTAAATTTTGTAAATTAACCAAAACGTGAAAAAGCCCCTTAAAAGCAACCTTTCCAATAATTTCATTTATTTGTCGAAGTGTTTCCAGGTTCTTATCACAGGTGGGTAGCGTGTGGCTATGATATTAATTAGTGAAAACATCATTTTGAATGATAAATAATCATATTATAACGAAAAATTACCTTTTCTGAAAAAAAATATTTCACTATCAAATATATATATAACAAGGTATGCAACTCAAAATCAGCCCAAAACGGGGTGCATCGCTTTGAACAACCATATCTTCATCAATTGTGCAGCGATTTTCACGATCTCGGTCTTATTCAACGCAGAAATGAATTTCCTTTCTGGAAATGTAATGTCTTGCAATATTTTTACAAATGCTGGGTCAACTTTTCAGAAATAACACGATACACAACTCGCATGACCCAGTTGACAGTGATCATGCTGTCTTTAAGACTGAAATCTTCACGGAGTAAAGGGCAACTTCCCTACAAAGTTCATGTAGTTCGATACCATAATTCAATAAAACGTATGAAAAAACATTATTACCGTTCTTGTCGATACATTCTGCATCAAGACTAACTGTCCAGCGCCGTTTGAAACCTTTGTTTACATACATTTCATCTAACTGACATTTTAAACATACGAGTGATTTCATTGGTCCAATGCGGAGGTGTGTCTTTACAACTGGAGATTTCATTCATAAAGACAGCATGATCACTGTCAACTGGGTCATGCGTGTTGTGTATCGTGTTATTTCTTAAAAGTTGACCCAGCATTTGTAAAAATATTGCAAGACATATACATTTCCAGAAAGGAAATTCATTTCTGCGTTGAATAAGACCGAGATCGTGAAAATCGTTGCACAATTGATGAAGATATGGTTGTTCAAAGCGATGCACCCCGTTTTGGGCTGATATTGAGTTGCATACCTTGTTATATATATATTTGATAGTGAAATATTTTTTTTCAGAAAAGGTAATTTTTCGTTATAATATGATTATTTATCATTCAAAATGATGTTTTCACTAATTAATATCATAGCCACACGCTACCCACCTGTGGTTCTTATGTTTGTTTCTTTGGTTTTGTTTGAATGTTCGATGCTTATTCGACCTTCGTACATACGAATCATATAAAAAATATCCCTTCTGTGTAATATAGCATTTTAAAACTATATAATCAATCAATCGTTATTTCGAAGTATTTGAATACAGTCATGAAGATTGTGAAATAAGTGTAATTTTGACAGTATTTATAGTTCAACGTCAGGAACTATATAGATAAAAAATAGATTGTCCGTAGTTTTTTTTACAACGATATCAACCATGAGAGCAACATAAATTTAAAACTCTTTCTGGAAAACTGGGTTTACAACATGTGTGTTAAGTGAACACCTTTCGTCTTTATAGTGTTCTTCGTTTTTAGAAAGTTCCTCATAAAAGAAAGTACAGTTCCGGCGGTAAATGTCGTCCCTGATTAGCATGTGCGGATGGACAGGCTAATCTGAGATAATACTGTGCACATGCATTTGGCCCAAAATTTTCCCAGATTGAAACTAAGTTAGTTCAAAACGAAATATGTGTCTTATAATTTTAGAATCAAACTAAAGGTTCTTTAAGCATTGGTTCTTAAAATCGTGTTTTAATAATCGACGAACAACTGTTGGCATATATTAAAATATTTCATCTTTAATACAGTTTTTATGCACATCCTTTCGCGGATAGAAACGTTCTTTAACAATCATTTTCATTTTGATAATTTATTTTTGAAAAATTAAATTTTCAGTTACAAAGTTTTACCCAGTATAGCGTAATTTATTCACAATATGTTTTACACGGCGTTACATAATTCAATCCTAACATCATCATAAATTAAATAAGTACAGACGTCTACAACATGTTAACTTATTTTATAATATTTGAGTATATCAATATCACATCTATTTTGCAACCAGTACATTATTTGTTCACTCACAATTTGCTAAATTGTTATCCACTTAAGAAACTTGCTTCACTCGTTTTAATTTAAAGAACGTTTTAAACAAACACTTTCTGGTATTAAAGTTTATATTGAATGACATGTTAAACTGCTGTTTCCTCCGCATTCATCCATTAGAGATATATTCATGTGAAAGAAGACATACTCTCCTTATGATTTACTGCTTTCTTATGTTTATTAGATATGAACAGTTTGGGTGTTGATGAATTTATAGCTCATGTGTATTTTGTGAAACATTTCTCGGCGAATAATGACACAAGTTGCCTCTCTTGCGGTAAAACTACTGGTGGCAACGCGTTTGTCTCCCTTTAAGTTAATCCTGCTTAATATTTGTGTATGTTATCGTGTATCCTTGGTGTTTACGAACACCTGGCATGATATTGGCTCGCCCAATATAAATATTACATCAAAATTTAGGCATTAAACATTTAATAATGTAAACACTAACACTTGTATTCTTGAAACTTTCTCTGACACGCGATGCATATGATACAAATTTATAAGTGAATTTGCGTTCACTTTGGTTGGAGTCATAACACGTACAACATTTATAAGTCACTGAATATAAAAAGACGTTATTCGACAATATTGTTCGTGATCCATATAGCATATTTACATATTCCTGCTACGCTGTATCATGGGCAAAACGTACACGTGATCAACAATCGTTCTTTCACGAAATATTTTTTTCTACGGTTTCAACATCAGTCGATTAATTTCACGCGAATACGAAATCATGTATCAATTATAATGTCCATAGTTCATATACACATTTCAATTCAGTGCACATATTCGTACATCAAACGCTGCATTGTGTTTGTATCTCAAAATTTTCATTTTGCCAACAAGGTTTGACACTCAGATAAAATCAGCGCGAAGTGTACATGTGTTACTTGCATTATATACTACTGCAAAAAGTGATATGCCTCTACTGTCATTTGATATATAGACATTTGTTCAAAAAGATTGAGAAAATGCAATTGAAGCCGAATTGTAACGCTGTTCGTTCGACATGGACTGTGTATAGTTACATGTTAATGTTATATGTAATTTAAACGTGAATTTTACTTTTGCCTTTTGTGACGTGGAAGCTACAATTTTAACCCATTTATGCCTAGTGGACTCTCCCATCCTTCTAAATTGGATCAATTTATTTCCAAAATTAGGGACTTCTAGTATATTTATTTCTATATTTATAATATTTCTTACAGAAATTCCTTTAAGCAAACAGCGCAGACCCAGATGAGACGCCGCATCATGCGGCGTCTCATCTGGGTCTACGCTGTTTGCCAATACCTTTTTCTAGACGCTAGGCATAAATGGGTTAATTCAGCCTGAGAACACACGAAAATCATATTTAAAAAAAACGTAACACATGATCAAATAGTGGCATTTTTACTGTATAAGTATACAGCAAACACTTATACACGCCATCTACAAAATACTCTTCTTTCATTGGCTGTTTGACGTCACATGCTGACCCCGTATATTCTATATGGTGTCAGTAGACTATATGGGGCAGACTGTATGGGGAAGTAGAAACTATATGGGGCAGTAGAAACATTCAAATTTGTTAATTTGATGAGATGAGATGAGACGGAAAGTAGTTGACATGATATAATAGTTATAGGGTGAGTTACTGACCATACGGGATATACGGTTCCGTGGAAAACCATATCGGGGCTCGACCGATATGGTTTTCCACAGAACCGTATATCCCGTATCGGGTCAGTAACTAACCCTGTAACTATTAATATTCAACAACAACAAAATGCGGTAATGTTAATATTCAAAACAATAATCAATGATGATGCAATGGACACATACAACACTCATTTAATCACATTTGCGTCTTAACAAAAACAACAACAACAACAACAACCCACATTATCATTTAGAATTGTGTAACCGTAACATTTAACAAAAACAGCAACAACAAGACAGCATATAGCATGTTAGGCGTCACATACACATTTATTTACACCACCGCGTAAACACCACTTTTGCATATTTTACATAATGCTTGAATTTGTGTTTGTACAACAGCATCGCTTTCAAGCCACGCGCTAAATACGTGGAATATCGCATAAACCGCTGTCGGAAGTTATATAACTTGAAAATTGATTGATATGAGCACATATGGGCCGTGAAAAGAAGGTTTAATGCATGTGCTCATAGTGTCGTCCCAGATTAGCCTGTGCAGTCCGCACAGGCTAGTCAGGAACGACATTTTTCACATGTATTGGATTTTTCGTTTTAAGGAAGACCATTCTTGACCAACATCCAGATCAGGCGGAAAGTGTCGTCCCTGATTATCAATAAAAAACATTGAATGACAAACGTCAATACATGCCAAAATACATGCAGAAAAATGTAAAGGTCCCTTTAAAGAGGCCTTTTCACAGATTTTGGCATGTATTGAAGTTTGTAATTAAATGCTTTATATTGAAAAATGTAAACATTAGATCTAAAAAGCTCAAGTAAAATATCAAGAATAAAATTTAAAGAAAGAAAAAAAGTAACCCTCAACAGGGCTCGCACCACTTTCTCATGGAGTCCCGGAGTAAATATCTACCACTTAGACAACAAGGACATCCGTGCTCATACAATGAATGATGTATTATATACTTTATATAAGCAAGCCTCGTAGTTTCACAGAATATAACAACAATAACAGAACTCTCCAAATTATTCAATCGTTTTGCGTTGCAACGCTTTATAATTTATTTATTTTTCAATCGTCATAAGATGCATATAATGGCTGTTTTAGAGCATGTTAAATGTTCGGTATTACTGTTTCCTTGCAAATATCATAACTAAAACGAAAAATTGCGAATTTGAAACAACATTTTTTTTTAATTTTGTAAATTCACCAAAACGTGAAAAGGCCCCTTTAAAAAACACCATTGGGAATTACGGACTACAGACCCTGCTTGTCGAACAATGACAACGAGTGCATTCTCCAGGCACTTTATGAATTCACACACTCCACTCCATCAGTGTGCACCTGCATTAGCCCATACAGGTATGCTCTCTATTAAAATCATAGAGCTTATTCATTAGCAAATATGTTTTTTTTCGATAATTTATACCTGGCAATTCAAGACACTAAAAAGGGTCTGAAACAACTTGTCGATATTTTTCACTGTTCTCTGTATTGACTGTATTATCTTAGTATGTGCATGTACATATGTATAGTTAGTACATTGTACCGGCACCAATATCATCATTATTTGGACGTCATTTGCTTTGCATAACGTCATACAATTCATATTATTCATTATCATAATCCATAAAACCACTTTAAATTTAAACCACAGTACGTACGCTTAAAATAATTGAATGTAAGTAAACTGTGCCGGTTTCGGTAAAGAATTGGTAACTGGTCAATTGCGCAAAAGAATTATAACAAGAATTATTGTAACGGCATGGTAAAGGTGTATGAAAATTCCTGCTTTCTTGAAGAATTTATTGTAAAGGCATTCGATCTTTTTACGTATATAACTTCCGGGTTGTAACAATTCATTTGATCAATTGCCTAACAATATGCATTTGTTAATTGGCTTCACCGACTTGTGCAAAATATAACTTATATCTCAAATGGTTTGATTATTGCGAGGACAAATGGTTGCCTGCGTTGTTTTTTTCAAGTGTTATGCTTGCTAGTGTGCCGTTATAAAAATGTGCTATCTTTCCCCTTGAAACTGATAAGGTCAGTCATCAAGAACTTTCTTTTTCAGAAACTCAAACGCATTACATTTAAACGCCTATTTCCGCTTATTTATGGTTTCAAAGTAAGGCACGGACATGTTTACAACTTGGCAAACAGTTCGAACTATTATGGGAAAGGTCATGGCCGTACTATAAAATTGAATTACCTTTACCAGAAAGTATTGTTTTTGTAACAATTATATAATATAATATTATGACAGGCTGGAAAAGAATTAAGTTTATTAGGATAGTGTCATTATGTACTTATATCCTTTAGGCACCTGGTCGATTTTTGCAGCGAAACGATGTAGCGTATTGAAACGTATACAATTTTTCTCTTCTCAGAACCGGGGCTTTTTTTAAAGGTAACACCAACAACGTTGTCAAACGTGAACGTTTTTCACAATTTTAAATATTGTAATGGATTTTCACGTTTTTTAAAATACATTTTACGGTTCACAGCGAAAATCGGGCCTAAAATACGCTTTTACCCGTCACAGTTGTTTATCGTCTAGCAATAATCTTCTTAAATACGTTATAATTTGTTTTAGAAAGGGATGCCCCATAGCGGTTTCTACCGTAGATTTACGCTTTTATACAACTGAAAAATGAAGTGCACGATAATACTAAGAAGAACTGTAACGTATTTTTTACGAACTTTGCCAATAGCAAATAACCCTCTGTAACGTATAAAAACGTATTTTTGAAAATATCAATACAGATCAATAAACAATATTACACATGATCCGTTGTATGAGTTGATCTTTTTTGCCAAAACGTTGTCATATAAACATTCGAAATGCAGAACTTTCTTAAGTTTTTACCACAAACATGACAGAAAATCATTGTTCTCAAAATACCACTCATGTGCTTTTGTAAGATGAATTTTGAGCATTTAAATATTTATGATTTTAACTCTCAATTATTAACCATAATTGGTCGAAACTATATATAGAGAATAACAGGTCAGTATCCCATCGTTTTGTAATATATCAGGCGTGGCTTAGAATAATATAATTGCGAGGCTTGCTTAGCCGTTATTTTATTTGCGCCGAGCCTGATATATTACAAAACGATGGGACAGTAACCTGTTTTTCTGTTTATCATACCACATTTTCCAAAAAATCTGCAAAACAATCAATTTTTTATATTTTAAATGTACGGTTCCCCGCTGATTGTGCTGATCCAGCTTTTACACGTTGACATACATGTAGCAACGGCGTTCGAAAAGACGACACGAATAATCGCTTATTTTTAAAATCATAGCTCTATAGAGAAAAAAAGTTGTTTGCACTACGAATGGGAAGAGTACACCCGCTTTAATTATAAACGTCTTGAGTTGGAGATCAGGAATGGACTGCAGCAACAAATTTAATCGAAGAACACACTGCACCCACAGGCAGCAGTATCATAAATTTGCCCCCCCCCCCGGACCCTACCCCCCCCCCCCCCCCGAGCTTACCCCAGGGGTTCCAGATTGTTAATTGTACACCCATTGTGTATGTTTTGACTTTTCAACAACGAATATTGACTAAAATACACAGTTTGAAAAAAAAAACTCGTATAGGTATAATATATACACGTGTATATATAATACCTATACCAGAGTTATTTTTTCAAACTATGTATTTTTGTCAATATTCGTTGTTGAAAAGTCAAACCATACACAATAGGTGTACATTTAACAATCTGGAACCCCTAGGGTAAACTCGGGGGGGAAGGGGTAGGGTCCCGGGTGGGGGGGGGGGCAAATTTATGATACTGCTGCCTGTGACTTCACCGAATAGTTTGGAGACGCCATTTTGGAGATGTGTATTGAAATTGACATTTTGATGATGGTGTCAATATTGACATAAGCGTGTTAAATCGTTTGTTTAAATAGTTGAAGATTAGAATACAGTTATAATTTGTCTTGACTTTCTGTGCAACACTTGCGAGTGCAATGACTATATCGATATTTAAGATGTATTGCCTCATTGATGACGTCATTTAACTTCCGTAGTGCGGACTGTGGTTATTTTCTAAAAATAAACGTTTTTGTGATTTATGACTTTAAACTAGATAAATATGTACGTTCTTGGTATCAAATTGTTTGTTTTGTTGATCCTGATTAATGTTGATAGAAATTGTTGACTTTATTGCAAATCCCACGTAACTCCAAACATTGGCTGATATAAGAACTTCCTGTTGACCATGATATAATCAAATATATCAGGCAACGTTATATCAGGCAGATATCAATGCGGTGGTATGATAAAATAGTCCTTAATCAAGGTGTCGGGGAAGGTTGTTTTTTACCATGACCATTGGCAGTTTTGTTTATCTTACATATCTGTAACATAATGACACGTACAAGTAAAGAATCGATATACCTTCTCTTTTTGCCTTTAAAAAATACTTTTATTTACAGCATATTGTTTTCAGACAAATTCCTTTATTTAAATAGAAATACTTCCATGCATAACGCTTTATACTGAATGTTTACATGCATAATAATACACGTGTCCACATATGACTCGCAAAACTAGCCTAAACTTCTAAAGCATATATTGTTTGTGACATACTGTTTGATTTGAATATAGAGTTACAATATTCCAAAGCTAAAAAAAATCACATTTACAATACTTTTTTACATAATGCCTAGTTTTTTTCTCGGGCATTTGTATACATTACATATAATATTAAACTATATAATTGTTAAACTCATACAAAATTGTGTTACACAACATTGCATAATACAGTGTAATACATGTATGTGAATATTGATGTAAGTATATGTCATTAAATTCGCACAATAACATCAGTTGTTTTAAGTGGATTAAAACAGCTCGTACGAGTGGAGATTAGAGATATCGTCAAACAGGATGAACGTTGCAAACTGCTTTCCATGATGATAAATAATATACCAAAACACTCGATGTAAACAATGACTAATAATGCTCATTTCCTATGACGTACTTTTTAAGTGTGTTTATTTATGTTTCTGTAGGTCATCTTTCAAAAAGCGTTTGTATGACATGACGTTTTATGACGATTGTGAAATACATGTATTTAAAAACAAAATTGAACTGAGATACCATTTGAATCAAAACATATACAAATGTTATAACAAACTGTAATCCACATAATTATGCTTTGATTGAAACCATGTTGCTATGGTCATTGCATGAACACTCTTACAGACAACACGTTTAATTTAGACATTGATCTTTGACTGATTAGCAAAAGGAACTTGATTTGTGGCAGTGAATAAGCGCTCTGACTTTTTAGAAACACAGGTCAGACTCGAAGATTCATCCATTCATTAAGATGTTTATCAAGTTAAATTGAGTACATCAAGATTTTTTCAATCAAACTCACATACAAACACAGCACAGAACAGAACAGTTTTTTTTAGTAAATAAAGGACTCCGGCCCATAAAACATAACACAATAATATAATATATTATAATTTCAAAGTTGTGTCGTATGTTTCTATAAATATAATATCATACATAAGTGTCTATCGCCTGTAAAAGATTAATTTCCTAATGGTGTTATCATATTCGAAGACAGGGTAAACATCAGTCCCATGTACTTGTAATAAGATGTTGTTTAACCTGTTGTCCACTTAAATACCAACGTTCGCAATATTTTAAGACACAATCTGTTCGAAACACGATGATTGCGATTTTATTTAAACTAACTTCCATTTCAGTACTTTCGCAATATATATCTATTACATTTACTTGTTGTTGTAACTTTTGAACAGTTTCTGCACAGTTTGCTGTATCATCTGCTAACATTAAACATAATATATCAGGTATTTGGTTATTTATATATATTTATATATTGGTTATTATAATCAATTAATAAATCGAAGATAGTTGAACTTGTTATGTCTCCCTGACTGGTATCAATGTTGCTGGGAAATGAGATTCCCACGCCCCCTTCCTAAGAAATTAAACTTTACACATGAATGTAAGTTATTGTATTTTTAATTGAGATACCTGGGTAATTTCCGGGAACGGTAATCGAGCCGGGTTTATGGATTGGGCATGTAACACTAGTTGCCCATGTTTGTGGGAATACACAAGCTTCAAATATGGTGTTAAATACACAATAAGACCTATACAGGTTTCTTGAACCATTTCGTTTTCGGTTTCATGTAACCGATACTGTCCAGCGACACGTGTCGACTTTCAAACCTTGTCGTCGTCTTAGGTGCTTCTGTGGAAGTCGTAAGATTGGATCCAATTTCCGAAACATGTGCGACTTCGTTGTTTTCTGGCACCTGGTCGAGAATTATCGACTGCGTCCCGCTGTTGTACGTTATGTTTTTGTACTGAGTCGCATAAGACCCGGATGGCGATTGTGGCAGTGGCACGTATATTGACTCAGCACGTGAATGACTAGACGTTTCCGATTTTAAATCAATAACGTCATCTTCGTCAATCTCCGCGTATGTGTGAACACCACTGATTGACGATTCCTTTCGTTGGTCTGGATTATTCTTCTTTCTAAAATTTCAAAGCAAGCGGTGATTGTTTAATGTCAAAGCGGTATCACAAGATTGAATTTTTTTTTGTGTGTGTTCTATTCAAAGGCGACAAATTGATTTAAAATGACGCTTTAATCCTTGACTTTGGGCTAGCATTAAAACCTGCTGCAAAAGCCGCAAGAAAGTACCGAACCGAAGCCGCGTGTTTGTTGGCCGTGCAATGGTGGCAATTAAATGATCTTAGTAAAAAACTCAGCGGCTGGATTTATTTGTTAACTCTGACAACTTTAGCCACTGTTACTCACACACATACTTCAATCCTATATAAACGCTCGTGTATATCATTTTAAAAGACTTGCCCATAAAACGTAGCTCACATTTTACATTTTAATTCAGATTTATCGCTATTATTTTTAGACCGTTTAAGGACCTTATATTTAGAGATTAACATATTGCTAAGAAAACGCAGAAGTTTAATATTTTTTCTAATGACACGATACAATTCATTAATCTTTAGAGAGAAGAAAAACACACACACTTACTTGTTCTTTACGTTTGTGTGCTTTGTTCCCGTCTCTGTAACAATAAAATAAAACCGATATAAAGCACTATGTTTATCCATATTGGAACTTTTAAATTGTGCTCTGCTTAAACGGATGCCATTGACTTTATTAGGAAAACATTTTAACATCAAACGAACTCGCATCTGAATTTCGAAATCATGTTTCTGGAATAAATGTATTTCAAATTATCTACGATCCTCCCCCGCCATCGGATTCAATTAAACGCCCGTTTTTCTTACCCCTTGTCTTTTTGCATTTTAATTTGAAGAGCAGAATCACGACGACAATGACCAAGATAAGTATCACAATCCCGGCGACGAGGCCCACAATCATTGACAAAGGGATCGTCACTGTGATTGTTTTGTCCTGTTTCGCATGGTCCTGCAGACCTTTAGTTAAATAAAAAATCATGTTATTTGTATTTAATTGCAATCGTTATTTGATTTATAAAGGAAAAACAATTATCTGAATAAAAATAAATTGAGTCGTGTTCTGAAAAAAACTGGGCATAATGCATGTGCGTAAAGTGTCGTCGCAGATAAGCCTGTGCAGGCCGCACAGGCTAATCCGGGACGACACTTTCAGGCTTAATTGGATTTTTGCTAAGAAGAGACTTCATTTAAACGAAAAATGTCATAAAAGCGGAAAGTGTCGTCCCTGATAAGCCTGTGCGGACTGCACATGCTAATCTGGGACGACACTTTACGCACAAGCCTCATGCCCAGTTTTCTCAGAACGCGGCCCAATTATATTAACAATTTGAACAACGAAGCCACTCGATAGGAATTCCTTAAAATGTTCATCCTCACATTAATTCGATGTATTAAATGTGATTTCAAGAAAATGTATAAACTGACTGTAACATTAAGATTGAATTTGAATCAAACATACAAAAGATACACTTTTAAGATTTTTATCCGAAACTATTTATTAAATTTACCGCTGCATTCGGCTATTTGACAGGCCCGAGTTTCGACCGCATCGCCCACGCATTGGGTGTTGGGTAGTAACTGACTGCTTTCGCTCAGACAAGAGCGTGACCTTGACTGCTGACCTTCTGCACATGTGCGACTGCACTGTGTCCATGGCGACCAATATCCCCAATGTGTGTTTGGAGTCAACGTAATTGTGTCTGCAACACGAGAGAAATGAGATTGTATTGGACAATGAAAGAAAATTAGTACCACTTCAACAGCAGAAAAAGAATGCTCGTCTACAACAGAAACGCAACCTTCCACATAGCTAAAACCCAAAACCACAATCATTACCATCGCCACCACCACCCAAACGTGCGTTGACGCCACGTCCACCACTACACATTTAACCAATACAATTAAACCTGCCTTCGAGATACACCTGCCTTGCATCAAAACTACTCACCAGTTCTTGAATTTGGACAGTTTTCAGGTTGGCATTGTTCTGTCTCGTATGAGCCTGTCGTTCTTAGTGGACACTGGACTCGTTGACCGTTATCGTCGAGGCAGTACCTGTGACGCATACGTTGACTGTGCTCGCACGAGCACTCGCCCCACACGCTCCATGTAGACCACGTGATACTGTCTAAGTTACCAAGGAAGACATTATTAATGTAAGGGACGTACAGGAGATACATTCAGTTTTCAGTATTGGTCCATATAGTTTGCTTAATAATGGATACTGGGTACTGGGAATAATAAACTTTTCCAAATATGAAGCCAGTGGCGAATACCAATATAGGTATAGGGTTTTCTTACATTAGCGACTATCAAGCCAGGAGCGAAAAGACCTAGTTGGGTATTGAATATTAGAACTAGCCGGAAAAGGGTCATATATCTAACATGGAATTGGGAATTCGAACTAGAAGACTACGAACTAGACCCAACGATTTTAAGCACAATCTCTTCTCTCCATGTTTAGTCTGGCATATTGTTTTTTACTCATGGAAAACATTATTTACGTACTTTACGTGTACCATACCTGTGTGTGCCCCACATTTCCCGTGGTCTGTGCATGTCGCCATCTCCTGGCCGGTACCCCCAACACAGACGCCATTTCCGGAACACTGTCTCGTGCGGGTCCGAAAGCACGAACCATTGCACGTGGACCACGACACCCACTCTAGCCAGACCCCGGTATTGAGCGACTCTAAAAACCAAATAATAACAGATTATTTTCTGCTTTGGTTGGTATTCTTACCATTATATGGCCTTGAAATGAACAGGCAATTAAATAAGGATGATGAAGCTTACCTTCAAAAGACGGTATTTTCGCACTTGTCACTGTAACATGGAAACCAAGCAAACACTCTCGCGCCTGAGGTCCTCGGATCATGTAAATCCCAGCGTCCAGGGTTTTATTTATTTTGTGGACACCAAGAACCACCGTTCCGTCTTCGTTGGCTTTGCACGTTGCTCGAAACCGATACGTTTCGCTTATATTACACTGGGACGTATTTTGAACTGATACTATCTCGAGGTGTTGAGGGTTAAGAAAATTGTATCGTCTGCATGATTGAAATGACGGTAAATCAAACCTGACGACTGACCCCTCTATTGCACTGATGTTTGTGGAAGCCACTTTTCTGCCTGCAATAAAAATCCCGCCTCGTTCTACCTAAATCCACACGATTGAAGTATTGGACATGCATGATTAATTTGAATATTCCGTTTTGGTGTTTTTTTTTGTTTTAACAGTGTCCAGACAATTTCAAATAAAATGGTATGGTACATGTCAATAGTCAGTCTGGTGAGAAATCTAATCAGGAATTATTTCTGAAATAATTTTAAGTATTTCATCATTTAGCTTTTAATAAATATGATAAAGTGTTGAATGACCTATGAATATTAAATCGAATACGGTGTAAATTCGTCACTCTGTCCACTGGCGAAATAGACGAAAATTAATGCCAGACAAATAATAATGATTTCACATAAAGCTGATAATCAAAATGCGTGTAAACAACCCACTTGAATGTTTTTGTGATATATATGGCGTATTGACGTTTAGGAGATATATAAGAATATCAACATGACTTACCGTTTATAAGACACGTTATGAACACAATCCGGATATAATGATTGGCATACATTATCTTGTTGCTGTTCCAGGTCGAAAACAAACGTTCATTAGTAGCAATTTGTTTTTGTATTTCACAAGTTAAATCAGAATTCTTGTTATTTTAGTTCTATTGTGTTACAGGAAAACCCCAATGTACGCGAGTTAACCTAATATTAAACTGTTTTAGATTCAATCATCCTCAATTGAGAAAACCATCTCGCAGATAAATTATGAATGTATTCAGTATTCTTACATTAATTTAGATGATCAATGTTTGTTTAAATAAACTTGACCAAGATAAATTTGAATTATAAAAAATATTTCATATGGTCAATTAAGTCTCAGAAGTTTCACATATACAAGTTCAACAGTTATTAGTTTCGCACAAATGTATTAAACAGCGTATGTTTCGCATACATATGTTCAACACTTATTAATTGAACTTACTTATGTTTTACAGTTTTTTAATTCACTTACAAATGCTAAACAGTTATAACGTTAACACACACGCGTTTATAGTTATTAGCTTAACAAACACAAGTTAAACAATTATTAATACAATTATCTTTTCATAAACTTGGTCTTGCATTTTCATTTAATGATTACAGTAATGCTATTTTAAACACAAAAGTATCTTTCTCCAACAATTTTGAACACATACATTCACTCGTGAAATTCTCTGCTCGAAACACAAGCATATGACGATTTAAAAAACAACTCGCTCACACACATAAACAAGTTGTTCTAACTTCTTGACCTATAGCAATAGCCGTTGAAAATATGACTAAGATCCGGACTTACTAGTATTTACAAACGTGACTAGTTGATCGTCGTATACTGATAAATGTCACACGCCAATTAAAAGGATATAGTCGTAATGTATTGTGTTTTTTTAATAAATAGGTTTCATATTAACAATTAATATATATCATTGACAAATGTCGGTTTTCGCACATGACCGAGGTTGATTTAATACTCACTAATCAACAGCGTGTATGTGATTCATTGAGTTAAATGTATAGACCCGAATGCGCTGCATGTCGCTATTTACACGTTGACATTACATATATTTATTTCCGGTGACAAAGTGAGTGTTCTTTAAACGAAACACATTTCTTAGAACGCTAACATGCAAATAATTCGTCTCAAATATAAAACTCTTAAACTTAAATCACACATTATAATAAATAGAACCAAAATAACAATTTTTCTTAATTGAAGATAGTTTTAATTATTTCTTTTTTTAAATTTAAAAGTGACATTTGTATACATAATTATTTCAACTTCCAAAATACATTAGTGCTTAGCTCATTTGCAAGAATATCGTTACACAAACATTACACAATGGCGTAATAATATGTAAGCATTGGTGAAACACCATGTAATTAAATGAAGAACAAATAATTATTTGTTTATGTGGCTCTCAAACAGTTGGTCCTACTGCAGATTTAAGAGGCTGCACTGTAGAAATAAAGGATGTAAGCTACCAATGACTTCCGATGTTGATACATAGTAATCGATAGCCTATGCACAATGTTAACAATCAGTAGTTTACGAAAGTATTCTTAATTTCCGATTTCTTTACTTATACAGTATCGATACTTTGTGTATACATAATGTTGTTACATGACAAAGAACTGACTGACAAAATGATCCGCCATATCAAAATTGCAAATATTCAGTACACTCTAATACTTCAGATATTTAGAAAAAAAGATAATAATAGGTATATAAAGGAACAGAGTTTTATAGAGGAAAAAGAAAGGGAGTTTGCGCTGAAGTTTGACATTTTATTTCAAATTTTACCCTGACTTTCAAGGTTGAAATCTTCCACTTGGCACAACGGCCTGTCAATTGAATTTTTTATTTAAATATTTGTCTTTGCATTGGAAGTGTGAGCCCAGACACGCTGTAATTGACACACACGATTACGTGCTCGTTGTGACACGTGGCACCAAATTTTCTTGATCATCTATTTATTCTTGCGAGCAACTAACTGTACATAAACTAAGTGTATAGAATTTTCCCAAACTGCAGTCCAATGCAGAAGCTATGTTCAGGCTTTTTATTGATAATTAATGTATCTATTTGTCCTTTAAAAATGCATTTTGAATACAGAATATAGACATCCGTTAAACCAGCAGGAGAGATAATTATTGCTAAGGCTGAACACATCTGTTTTGCGTGTTACACTGTTTAAACGCGACAACAGCGGTAAGTTATTATAAAACCTTTAAAACTTAATGACGTGCAGACCGACAAACACGAACAAACTCGAGAACGGAACAATTTTGTTCAAATATTTACCCGTCCTCTATCTACGTGTGGACGGAATGATATGTCTATTACAAACTATGTCTAGTGATTTAAATTGAATTATGTTTTGTTTTTCACCAAAAATATTAATGAACATAATGATTATGGGATGGCTATCTTGTCTTGTGTACACGAAAGAATAAAAAGTAAAACAGGGTGCAATCCAAACACATAATGAGAATTTATCATTAGTCAAGCAGTATTTATGAATAATAATAATAATAATAATAATAATAATAATAATAATAATAATAATATATAATAATAAAAATAATAATAATAATAATAATAATAATAATAATAATAATAATACAGTATACATTTATATAAAGACCTGTATCATTTAAGATCTTCATATGAATTTACTCAGATTACATTTAATTTTTTGGTTATAAAGCCCAGTACGTGCGTTATTATGTATGCATACTATTCCAGAAAGAAGAACACATTAGGTTTTTAATACTGATATTAAGCCATATTTGAACGTCTTCCATAACTTGCACAACTTGACGAGCAGTTATGTGGTGTTTTGAGCGACACACAATCCCATTCTTAAATATCTTTTGATTTACAATTGACTGGGTCGATATGCATATGACTTACAATTGAACTATTTGATTTATATAATAATAATAATAATAATAATAATAATAATAAAAAAAAATAAAAATAAAAATAATAATAATAATAATAATAATAATAATAATAATAATAATAATAATAATAATAATAATAATAATAATAATAATAATATATAACAATAATTAATAATAATAATAATAATAATAATAATAATAATAATAATAATAATAATAATAATAATAATAAATCTACTACTACTACTAATTATTATTATTGTTATTATTATTATTATTATTATTATTATTATTATTATTATTATTATTATTATTATTATTCATAAATACTGCTGGACTAATGATAAATTCTCATTATGTTTTTGGATTGCACCCTGTTTTACTCTGTATTCTTTCGTGTACACTTCGATTGATTTTAGTTTAAATGTCGAGATCTCATTATACAGAATGAGCATATTTACGTGGACCGGGCGCCGTTTGTTACATATGTTTAAATAATTATTTTCAACCCGAAATGTTTTCGCATTGAGTCACGTTCAGTGCATAACACAGTGCTTTTAAGAAACCTTCCTATCAATTTCAACTAAATACATTTCGTGCTAGTTACTATCTACATTTTGTAGATAAAGATTCAATTATAATCATGACACAAAAAGAAAAAATACACAGTTTGTTTCAGCTCTAAAGTGTCTATTGGTGGGATAAATAAGTGTTAACTTATTTTGCGATCAATTGTGTCTTTTATCGCAATTCTCCACAAAGGAATTAATTAATAGTTTTCAATATGATCAATGTTGTTAAGCTGCATTTTCTACAATTAGCGTACTAAAATTGACATAAAATGTGTCTGCTTCCTGATTCTTGTTCAAACAAATCTGATTTTAGTCATCTACACATAAAAACGAAAAAATCGGAAAGGAAAACCACAGGAGATTCTAACATTCTTAACATTGAGTGTATGAACATTTCTACATTTTGAATAAGTCTGGGAACGTTTATGTTGTACAGTCCTTTAGATACAAAATGATTCAGGTTGTTACCTTCCAAAAACATGTTCATGTTTATTGTTAAAGATAACGACGTTGATACGTTAAAAATACATAAATACTAATCAACTAGTTTCAGAAACGTTGGCGGTGGAAAGGCCACGTCCTTTGCATGCCTAAATCTAATACGACTTGGCAATCTTTCCCCAATAAATCTTGGCAAGGTATATTAAGTCCATAACAATGTTTTGCGCACTTATTACTTAAACAGTCTTCAAGGTTGAAAATCAGACTTAAAGACACGTTTAGCGTTTATTAGTAACACGACTTTAATTAAACTCTTATGTGGAGAAGCATGTGTACATGTTAAACGTTTATTTAGGAACGCATTTCTGTGGAATAAACCGTATTAAAGCATTCGCTAATGCTCGAAGTAAATATCGATTATCAGTTATGTGTAATAATATACAAAATCCTGGACAACATAATTGCATTTAAAAATAATAACACAACATATTTGTTTCTTTACAGGAAAACAATATAAACGCCTATCATTATAAATGCATATGTGTAGCTGAAGTCATTACTATCATTTAAATAAACATTCGCTTTGTAAAAAAACCGCGAATTTTATGGTGCGAAAACAAATATTTTGATAGGAACTAGCAATCAAATATTTCAATGGTAAGTCATATACTCGACACATCGAACTCGTCAATTGTTAGTCAAAAGATATTTAAGACTGGCATTGTGTGTCGCTCAAGTTGTGAAAGTGATGGAAGACGTTAAAATATGGCTTAAGATCAGTTTTAAAAACCCAATGCGCTCTTCTTTCTGGAATAGTATGCATACATGATAACGCACGTACTGGGCTTTATAACCAACACATTAAATGTAATTTTAGTCATTCATACTAAGATCTTAAATAATACAGGTCTTTATATACATGTATACTGTGTTTATCGATAAACAATTTTATTTTTGTTGTTTTCCAATGTGCATATGTTTCTTAGAAACTCGAGCTTTTAACTGGAATATTCAAGTGTGCCGTTTTTCCCATACAATTCCAATAAATTGTATCTGTATCTTTTATTCAAATTATAGTTCTCCGTCTAACACATAAGTTCAACTTATGGTTTACTGCCCGAAGAGTGAAATGGACTTTGAATGTGGTATTGTGCTTTACCTTCATCATAACAACGCCATATTTATACGGAATCGAGCTTACTAGTTCTACGCGAACAGGTGTATTTGTTCTGACAGTGTGTTTTGTCGAAAGTTTGGTTGCGTGTGTATACGTCGGGAACAACTTTTAATTGTTGCCTGCAACATTGTCATCATAATTGGCATAGCTAGGACAATAAAAGGACGGGTGGAAATGACAGATAATCAAGACACCGTAGACACTGCAGCAATGGAAATAAACAAGGACATTAATTGCAATCTCATATGTGTTCATATATCTTCATATCCCATTTATATTGGCCTAAATGTGTTTGCAAATGTATCTTGATCACAGATTTACGACACCAAAGCACTCGTAACTAAAACAATATTATTTGTACAAGAATTAAGCGTTTATATGTACTCGATTTCAGATTTGGATTTTTTTGTTAACATTATGTCGTAAGGAAGGTTTCGTGTTGCGGTAATGTTTTGCAGACATAGAAATTAAGCTGAACGGCCTATTGTTTTAACATCAGAAGCACAAATTTCAGGATTGCAAATTGCAAAACACAGCATTTTTCCTGCATACATACTGGAAACGTACGTCTGTTGTGGATGTAGTTGTATACATGTGTTCTGGCTACAGACAATAAGTCCATACACGTCGCTTATTATAATTGAATATTGGTTTATGAACCGAACTGACAGAAAAGTACGTAACGTTTATTGCGACTTCTCATAGTTCGTTTTTTTTTATTGAAAAAATAATGCGATAAAGGTAATCTAATTTAAGCTAACCGATACCTTTTTGGTATTTACATCAAAATATTTAATACTTGCACATAATGATAATTTTCAATAGTAAACAATAACAGTTATCAACAAAGTCGAGAAAAAATTGTGAGGGTGAATATAAAGTACACCATTTGTATTCATGAGCAAAATATTTTGACACTTGTTCGTAATTTCATTTCATCGTTCCTCAAAATGTTGTAAGTCTGTTTCTCTGGTCTTCTTCCTCCCACTGAGTAATTAAATGGTAATTACCGTAATTGCTCTATGTTTTCGTACACTTTAAAATAATTATTTTTATTCGTGTCCGAAATCTTAGATACGAAAAATATTCTCAAAATACAGGTGTCCGAAAACTTAGAGTCGAAAATTGAATTGTTCGAAAATAGCGTTCATTGTATCAACGACTACCGGTCATAGCACGCGCTTGTAAAATACCATATAGAATAAATTACAGTAATGTTTGCATTGCATTTTAAATATTTTAATGCTCAATTTATTTGACAGAAAGTTACTACCAGGTTGTACTTTGGCCAACGAGTTCAAAGAAGAGCATGTGATGTACCGAAACTCGCTAGTATGAACCTGAAATTAACGCAATAAAAAAGCAAACTATGAATTCTTTGTTTGTTCGTTTCCGATAGTTGTTGTCTTACACCTTCTATTGGTCGTAAAGCTTGCAATAGGGTGCACCACACTTTGAAGCGTTAATTATTTGTCACAGCTATTTTACTGAGAATTGGCAATACCATTGCGGTAGATAATTGAACTTGTTAATTGGCACTACCACTGATAATTGTCATAACGCTTATGCTATCGGGCGAAATCAATGTTTAATACCGGTTTACAAGGTTATTTACTCAATAATGCAAATGTAATGGTCCGTTGCCCTCAGGCATGCAACTGCCACGTTTTAGGATGTTAATCCGGTTGTGAAACCCCATGATCGAAGTGTCATTAGATATCGAAAACAGGACCGAAATTTGGTAAAATAGCGCTGTAAAATATACTGTCCGAAAACTTAGAGATATTAATTATGGACGAAAACTCGTGTGTCCGAAAATAAGAGTCACGAAAAATTATTATTTTGCTAAAAAGGGGTGTCCGAAAACTTAGAGTGTCCGAAAACATAGAGTATTTACGGTAAATTGAATGCATTTGAGTTTCCCTAATTATTGTTTACTTTGAGTTACAATTCTATGAGGTTAAATTTTATTTACACTTACATGTATCATGAATACTGCTGGGCCAAGTGTGAGGTTGAGCGCTCTTAAACCGGTTTAAAACCCCAGTGCTATGCATTGACCGTTCCAAGGCGGTGGCCCCAGCTTTATTGTTCTATGCGTGTATGTTGTTTCGTATTGTGCTGTTTCAAACTGTTTTGTAAATTGGTCTGCGCAAGGGATGTAACAGGTTAAGCCCATGGTTCGTTATTAAGGATAAACGAGCAAATATTCTCACCGGACCCATGCATTGCAGAGTTAAGTCTTCTTTATTTAAAAAATGAGGTTCTGTTCGGGCGTTAGGTTATATGTGAAAGAATCATACAGGTCTAGTCATTCGGTTGACCATGTTGTGGTAGCACCATCGAAGCTGCCTACTCGTTGAGATCCGACCCACTTATATGGTGAGTGTCCACCTCACAATAATGCACCAGAAGACAATTATTCCGTTTGTACTCTTTAATTTTAAGAGCGTACGGCATGTTGAAAACATTGATAATTCGAGATATGACCTTAGCTGTTGGTAGTCAAATAATGATGATGATTACGGTGATAATGATGTTTGAGGTTGTGCTGGTTATGGTACGTGATGTAAATGTTTTCAAATCATAACATGTGGGACACCTACTTTTATTTCATTATTCTCGTTCTGGGCAGACACATGTGACACATTTAACACGTGTGATTTTAATATAACACATACGGGTAAGATATGGGTTACATATTCGAACAGTGACATATTCAATGGGCTTAGTAATCCTGCGTTTGAGAACATAGACGTCCTGCATAATATCGCGCATTTGTGTTTCAACGCTCTAACGCGATTTCCGTAACCCATTTATGCCTAGTTGACTCTCCCATCCTTCCAAATTGGATCAATTTATTTCTAAAATTAGGGATGTCTATATTTAGAATATTTCTTACAGAAATTCCTTGAAGCAAACAGCGCAGACCCTGATGAGACTCCGCATCATGCGGCGTCTCATCTGGGTCTACGCCGTTTGACAAGGCCTTTTTTGGACGCTAGGCATAAATGGGTAAAAAACTGCTCTTGATTGAAATAATTCAATCATTTTTGAGAACAATATATATTACAATATATATGACTTGCACTCCGATTCTGTTTATCGAATGGCGTCATGTTTTTACGGTTGAAATATAAACCGTGCTGTTGGAAAACCGTTTTTGATGCATATACGTAAAGTATCTTCCTAGAGTAACCGTATAGTCTAATCGGGGACGAAATTTTCTGCGTAAATGGATTTTTGTTCAGAAGCGACTCAGTTTAAATGAAAACTGCTATAAAGTGTCGTCCCTGATTTGTGAAAACTGCTATAAAGTGTAAAGTGTCGTCCCTGATTTGCAGATCGCGACTCGTGTATTTTTAAGCTCCGAACAAATCATGGTATGTACAAATACGGAATTATAAAGTTGTGCTCAGCACTTTATTCAACTGAGTATACAATAAAGCGAAACATTCATGTTGTCCACGAACGTTTAATTGCCCTTCTTTAATGTAAATAAAGTAAAGTAAAAAGAAAAATCAGCGTATAAGAAATTTAAGTGACAATTTCATTCAATTCTATATTCAATATAATACAAATTAAATGTATGCAACGAGCTTCACGCAAGCGTTGGCCATTTACTTGTCGAAAGTGGCTTCTATTATATTTAAATCCACTAAGTGAGTGTCCCAAACTGAAAATTTAGTCTACACAGCATTACACGTAGACTTTTTAAGTATAATAAATGATTCAGACGCGTTTTTTTTCAAGTGCAATTTACATAAGGTAAAACTCTTAGTTATTGTATCATCTAAATTTCTTGAGTAAGCGCCCCCGTAAAAAAGGTCCAGATATTAGAATCTTCATACAAGGTTGTTGAATCGGACTGTACGATCATATGCACCCATACGTGCTCATTTTTGCTCAGCTCTACGTGTGTTGATGCGGAGCCGCAACTTGTACCTGGTCCATTCCGATAACTTGTCATAATACGAGTTGTGTTGTTCATAGAAGCGTCCCCTTTCATAATAGAATAGTTTGCATATTTATTTGCGTAAGTGCAGATCTGTGCAGCAAATGAGTAAATGCCGTCCACTGGAGCTGTAAAATGTCCAGTGCTTGAACTGTATGCATTTCCTTCGTTGAGAACGATTGTTGGAAACGCACCAACATTATTCGCAATAGTGTTGACCCCATGCGCGATGAATGCCACAGTTGTACCTGCAATATGGTCGTTATATAAATATGTTGCAAAATCTACATAATAACAAGATTAGAAGTTGTGCTTTATAATCTTACTCGTATAACCACATGACTCAGAAATGTGCATGTGCTTTTGTTTATAAAACAATAATAAAATATTAAGAGTTTCTTTAAGTTTGTGTTTGCCACAAGGTGAGAAAATTGTGCGACCTTTCTTGGACTCAAACCCAGAACACCCCGTTGTCAGGGCGAGTGCTGTCCCGACTGACCTAATCGGGTGCCACTCAACTTCTCCCCTTACGTGACAAATTTCATACCGTGACATTTGCATTCAAATAAGTTATTATATCAGAGATAATACACGTAAGCTATGTTCTCATTAGTATACAATTTAAAAAATAAATTGATTTATTTTTAGAAGCGCTCATATATAGAAATTTTAAAATGCACTGTCCTAATAGCTAACTCCTTACAACGGTTAAAATATGAGATGCTTCGGTTTAGTTTATGGCACCATACGTTGAAATTGCTGCGTAAAAAGGTGTTTTAATTTCATTATAATTAATATTTATTAAATCTAATTGATATGATATTGGTAACACTGAGGCAAATATTCAATACACGTTGGCGAAACGAATCAATCGCCGGAACTGTTGAAGTCCCGTTGATTACAAACAATAAGTTAAAAAATGATAGAAGTATAAAACGTATAGGACATTAGATCCAGTAAGAGCAACTATATTCCTTTGGATGATGCTTACACATGATATCCTCAACAATTCCAAGATATATCATTGCATGGCAAAAACTATACATTAATAAAATAAATACATTTTATTATACTTTATAACTTCTGGCATCAGTATCGGAATGAAAAAAAAATAGTCGAAATTAACACATTAAAACTCACACCCAAACTACTTCGTACATGTTAAGCAGTAATTTTCACCAATAGTCGTTTAGTTAAAAATATTTCGTTATGTTATTATACTTTTAAAGTGATGCTCGATTGATTGCATGTGATAAGCATAATATAATTTAGATTCCAAAGTATGTTGTGGCCTCATTTTTTTGTTTTACTCATCATATATGACGAAGCAGCTTTAAATGTGGTAAATATTAATCATACCCAGGTATTAAACTCATTTCTCATATTGGCGACACATTTTAATGCACACTCATGACGCCGCTATCTTGAATTTGTAACATTTTTGTAAACAACTATGTTTTTTTTTCATTTTTGAATATGGAGAGGTTGCACATTTCTCGCAACTTTGAATCATAGCGTTACCAGATCTGAATAATTATGTTATAGTCTTTTGAAAGAAGTCACGCTTATGCGATGTGTTCCAACTATTATTCTTATGGTGTATTCCTTTAAGATTTGATTTAAAATTGTGTTCCAGGGAAATTACGCTGTGTTCCACAAGCATTCACAATATTTCAATACCCATCAGTAATTTGTATCCATTTCCAATGCAGAAGATTTAATCAATACGTCATAAATTGCTTATTAATTTTAACATCAACAGCCTTCTAAAATAAACAACAAATATTATTTGAAACCCACATGGTCTGTTTACACACACAGCAAACGCCTCCGTGTTTCCGTCACAGGCCTTCCCGTAGGCAGAGGGACTTGGGTTGGTACAGGTTCGGTTCCGAAGCTTCAGACCCACTCCACATGTGACTGAACAGCCCTGATAAGAACCCCAGCTGGACCAGCCACCATCTTCGAAATATTTGGAAAACTTTAGTTTTTTTTACTGGCTATCGATCGTTACACTTTTGCAAACACCGTTTTCAAAAAGGTCATATATGTGTGCATGAAGCATAATTGAAACTAATTATATGAATGTTGTCACATTTAAAAGCAAATTAGTTTGAGTATTGTTCTAAACGGTAGATAGCAATTGTAAATTTGATTAAAGAGACGAACACTTACTTCTGGTATAACAAGGGTCTGTAAGACAAACTGTATATTGACTTGGATTTCCGACACAATAGTCTCCAGACCGGTCTGGTTTAGGATTGGTGCACGTTCTTGTCCTCTCCCTTAGACCCACGTCACATGTGACAGAGCAACCTAACCACGCGGACCATTCCGACCAGTTGCCGTGCACTAAAGCGTAGACAGAGAGAGATCAGTCGTATTTGTTTCAGATCCTTAAGATGTTGATAGAATCTAACGAAATCGTATAGTAGTTAAGATTCAAATAACCCTTCAGATACAAAATAATCTTTAGCGTCCAATCAAACTGCCATTTCGGGAACAATACTTGTAGACGGTAGTTGCTTAATCTGCTTCTTTTTTCCAAATGATCTTTGGGAATAAATCATGTACGAGTCATCTTAAATGTCTAGCATTCACGTTAGTTTTGTACTTAGATTTATATTCTTTCTACCATTTTTTTAAAAGTCATAACATACAATGGCTCTTTTTCAACATGTGAAATCATGAGATGCAGTCAGCAATTCCGCGGATATTATAATGACATAAATTTGCAGACGGTTTTAAAGCGCTTTTAGAGATACTTTCGTTTTATCCATTGTAAACACCTTCCTTGAATGATCAAGTGTAGGTTTACATAAAATATATTTATTTAGTTATTGACTTAAAGTATAGCATACATGCACAACTAACGAGCAAATATATAAAACTATATTGACTATTAAAAGACATTTCAATTAATGTTTTCTTTGAAATAACGCAGGATTTCTTTCGGTAAAAAAATCAAACAATAAAAAAATAATGAACTAAATATAATTTTGACGTTTGTCTTATAGCCCACATTCTACTATGCTTAAACGTGTATTCAAACTTTAGTACAGCACATTATCCAGTCAACTGCTTACTAAGCAATATGGATTTTTATCGAAACTCAAAGTGATAACGACTTTCAAGATGATTTAAATACGTTTGTTGCGAGCATATTGTATTTCCCGGACATGATATCATATATGTGTTTTGTATGTTTTAACTATTAACTCATATCTATCGATAAAGTTTCTCATTTTTAGTTCGTCTAAAGATAATGTGATCATGTGAAAAAATCACACAAAAACTTAAGTGTCTAGCTTTGTTTTGTTTCATTTTGAGATTTATGCTGCACCCACGATAACATTAAAACTGCATTAAAATTGCTAAATTTCTACATGTGTACTAATAACTAGTAAAACATAAAACTTGCAACGTTTCACAATTGTGTAAGCGTTTGTGCACATAATCGATATTATATGCAACAAACTTCACAAATATAATACATTACAGTACATATATGTTTAAACAATAGTTATTTAAATAAAACCTCTGCGGCCTATTCAATCTTTACAACAACTTTATTGTACAGCCACGTATTTGAGATTCAAAAAAGTTCCTAATAATAGAATTTGGTCAATCTTCTAAAATATATTTGTCTGCATGGACTCATAATGAAAGAAATTGCTTTTATGTGCATACTATATTTTAGCAAATAAAAAGATCATTGTTTAGAGTTATCAAACATTTTTTTATCTGAAACGACATTCCTTTAAAAAAAATCGGCAAAAGGGGCCTTTTCACGTTTGGGTAAACTGACAAAGTTGAAAAAAGTTGTTTCAGATTCGCAAATTTTAGTTATGATATTTGTGAGGAAACAGTATGACTGAACATTAGCCATGCTCTAACATAGCAATTATATGCATTTTTTTACGATTTAAAAACTTGAAAATTATTAAGCGTTGCAACGCTAAACCAATTAATAATTTGGAGAGTTCTGTTGTTGTCGTTATATTTTGTGAAACTACGAAGATTGCTTATATTAAGTATAAAATACGACTGACATTTTATCTGGAAGGATGGCCGAGTGGTATTAGTGGTAGAAATTTTCTCTAGGACTCCAGGGGTCAGTGGTTTGAGCCCTGCTGAGGGTTACCTTTTTTTCTTTTTAAAATTGTATTCTTGATATTTTAAATTTTTTTTTACTGGAGCTTTTGAGATCCATTGTTTACTTTTATCAATATAAAGCATTTAATGACAAACTTTAAAACATGCGAAATCTGTGAAAAGGCCCCTTTAACACTTCGGGGTTGTCCTTGAAAACAAGCAAAAGTAGTTGCACATCAAAATATCATAATAACAGACTATGTATGGTTATATGGTTGACATCTCCTCGATGTATTTATATTTTCAAGGCATGTTTAAGGGACCTTTTCACGTTTTGGTAAATTGAACAAAATTTAAAATATTTGTTTCATATTCGCAAATTTTTGTAGAAGTTTTGATATTTGTTAGGAAACAGTAATAGTGAACATTTACCATGCTCTAAATTATCCATTTTATGCATCATGTGACGATTTAAACACCTGAAAATTATAAAGCGTTGCAATGAGAAATGATTGAATAATTGGGAGAGTTCGGTTGTTGCTATATATTCTTAACACTACAAGGATTGCTTATATAAATAATAAAATACATTAATCATTGTATGGGCACGGATGGCCGATTGGTCTAAGCATTAGACTTTTACTCGAGGAGTCAGTGGTTCGAGCCCAGTTGATGGTTATGTTTTTCTTTCTTTAATTTTATTCGTGTTTTTTTCTGGAGCCTTTTAGATCCAATGTGTACATTTATCAATATTAAGCGCTTAATGACAAACTTCAATATTTGCCAAAACCTGTGAAAAGTTCCTTTTAAAGGGACTTGTTCAAAGATTATTGAAATGATTGAGTTACTTTGAATGATTTTGTTGTTTATGACAATTTTGTTACGTAGCGTCAAGTCCTTAAATCAAGTATAGCATATTTGGATATAGCAGTCAGGATGGCCGAGTGGTGAATGTTAAGGTCGTATTATCCAAGTCTTTTTATCCACTGGGGATAAAACCTGATCTTTTTCTTTTCTTATTAAGTCTTTAATTCTTTTATTATATTAGAAACGCTTCAGTTCATTGGTTTTCATCTTGCAGTTTTAAGGCATTTACTGACACACTTAAAAAAATACCCCATTCTGACAAACCCTTTAAGCTGCCTCTATAATTGTAAGCTACAGAGTCGTCTAATAAATAAATGTATTAAGGTAACAAATACCGATATTTTTGCAAATGCATTGGAGTAATTTCACTGATAATGACTATCGTCTTAAACGTTATTACGATATGTGTTCATTAATATTTGTTGGTAATAACTATTAAGTATCGGCGAATTGAAGCAAGAAGCATTTTAATTAGTGCAAAATGACCCTCCAGATAATACAACAGTCCAGCTTTTGATATTTATGGTAAATGTTTCATAATTATATATATATATGGCTTACTATAATTTACTATGAACATTCAGGATACCCATATTAAATTATAAGAACTTAACCCAAACCTGGACAGAGCTGGTTAGAGCATAATTTAGTTTGAACAGCTGGTCCACTGCAGTTGAGTCCGCCATTACTTGGGGACGGGTTTGTACAGCTGCGTGCTCGTGTCTGAGTTCCGTTTTCACAGCTGACACTACATGAAGCCCAGGTCCCCCATTCTGCCCAATTGCCATCCACTGTAAAACAACGTTATTACGGCGGTAGTGTTTGTATTGTTATTAACACCTTTAACAACAACAAATGGAAATATAAATGTAAACATCTGTTACATTGACAAATATTAATATGTTTGTGACTAAATCAAGTATACGGAATATCAAATTTGGAATATAATTTATAGTATCAATATGTGATCTATATCATCTATTATCTATTTCATCTTTACATTATATTTATAATCTATATACATGTAGTACCTATATCATTTATATATTATCACAAACAAAAAGAAATGTAAATATAAAAATATACAACTGTTACATAAACAAACATTATTTTTTTACTTACCGAGCTGGCACAATCCACAGAACTTTGGGCAAGTCGTTTTAACATGATGCACGTCAGCACATACGTTAAAAAGGGAGTTCAGCCGAGCACAGTCCAGTGTGGGATCGTCAACGCACGCCGATGCTGAGATTGAAAACAGGATTTCGATAATACGCGAATGGTGGTCACGTATATTTTCAAAGTATGGGATATTCGTCTACGTACACTGTTTTACGAAATTTGTTATGTAAAAATATATTGTTTGTGAAACTTTAAACTTCGACTGATTTTGAATGACTTAATGCTATCAGTTGTTTACTCACGCTTTCTGTGAGCACATAATTGGTCATTGCAGCTGCTCGTGCTGCAACACTCGTGGCAGGCGTAATGCTGTCTTCTCTGGATGGAACGACCGATGATTGCACCAGTGTCTACACCAGATGAGCTGCACAACTACATTTTTGTCACAAAATTAAAAATGCATTAATTATCAAATATACGGAAATTTAATTTAGCATACGCTTCACTCCAATATGTGTCATAAATACATACTATATTATTAAAAAGATCGTCAACTCGTGCGACAAGCACTTAATAAGGGCAGGATGTAAATAACAATATGTTTCGGGTGGTACATTTATTGAATATAATAATAAATAAATGAGACTGAAATATTCCAATAATACAATTCATTTTTTATTAAAGAAAAAAACAACATTTTTAAAAAGTACCTGATTGTTTTGGCACCCCATGTTGTACCGTTCATTGTTGCTATCGTGGACAGTTTGCAAAAAGCAGGATTGGTGAAATAAAACAATCTGGCATCCAGAACAGTATAATCACTGATCACAATTCATATACACGCAATCTTCAGCTTATTTAGACAACACACATGAATACATTTGTCTCTCCACCAATCTAATTTTACTAACAAATAATCTATATGTGTTATCTTTATACACGAGTCTATTAGAGAATAGAACTACATCCCAGTTTAAACCAAACTGTTTAGGAAAACCCATAACGACACAGTGAACAACATCCAAAACGTATTTATGAATTCATAAATACGCAGTCCTTAACAACGTATCAATGATTTAAGAGCTTTTGTGAATAGTTGATAATATTCTAAATTTAACTGGTATAAGAAATATTCTTTTATATATGACATTAAGGTAGAAATTTCAGTACAGCATTATTTTCTACCGGAAGCCTTTTGGAAAGCTAAGAGTCCATACACAGTTGTGTTATATCAGTGTATCTTAGTAAGGATTTTTTCTCGAACGAAATAATATAACACAAATCAATTACAAATCACAAATTGCTTATTATTGTATTTAAATTATATCGCTTAGGAGGTATCACATATTGATCTAGTCATTTGTGTTATGGTGCTGTTTTTTTCTACATAATTTAGCTTTCAATCATCGTGAAAAGACAATTAATCAACATGTCGGACAAGCTTTCAATCTTTAACGTGTTATCCATTTATCAACATTTGTATTGTTGCTTCAAATACATTTTTGACCCACCCTTAAACAGGAACAATCTGTAGACGCCAAATGAATATCTTTTAGATAATGATCATGAACCCATGTAAACTTTTACCCTTAAAAAAACAATAACGGGACAATATAAAGTATGTCTATCTAACTGTCATCATCGTTAAGCACCAACCTGGCCATTTGAGCATTGACTTGTGTTAGTACACGCATGTGGGTCACCTATGTTTTGACAGTTGAAACATTCCAGGCATTCTGAAATAAATTATAGACGTCACCATGTAGCGTTGAATTATACGCCTTTATTTAAATGATATATAAAAGTGAATTCTGACTGGCACATGTGGTTTTATCACATGCCATACCATGTTTCCCAAGTAATATAACCATTACGAATATTTTTATCTTACACATGTGTAATATACTTTTTAATCGTTTTCATTGGCTTATGTTCGTTCGAATGACCAAAGGCATTTTGTTTAATTGCTGAAATGACGTTGCAGCGTCAAATGACGTCACGAAATTTAAACAACATTCGGGATATATCATTATGTTTGCGTAAATATTTATTTAATTTGCTCATGTAAAAGCATGTGATAAAAAAGATCTGACACTCGTTGTCATTTCATTCCATATTTTGTTAACTCATCCAGGAAATTCGTTAGTAAGCTCGCCAAAGGCTCGCTTACTTACAAAATTCCTGAACTCGTTTAATAAAATATGGTATGATATGACAAATCCTTCCAGATCCTTTATATATCAGATATATGTTATTTATTTGTTTAAAAAACAACTTTAATAGTATGTTCGAATATTTCAGAAGTATTTTATTCATTTGACAATTTAACCTACCAGATAACTCTGCGGTTAACAGCACCCCAACAAAAATCACACAACCTGAAAAATGCGAACCTTTAACTGGCACATTAAAATGTCTTATCAATACTGTTAGATCTAAAATTCAATGCACAAACAATACATCATTTTAAACTTTGCCTATTATTAGTGACACAAGTATGTGCACTGATAGATCAGCTATCCAAAGAAAAGTATGAGATGGTAAACCGACCGCCATGGAATTATTGAAAACTGTTGAAAGCGAAACTTCCATCGATACGAACACACAAACAATTAAACTATATGTCATATAATGTTTATCAGTTTAATATTTCGAATTAAATCAAGAAGATATTTATTAAGAAGGTTGATACGATTTATTCTTATAAATAATTATAAGCATGAACTTACCAATATGCATGGTCATTCGTCGTTAAAATGTTTAATATTGTGACTTGTACGGCGCCTTATTTATAGCTGAACGACATGTAAACCCCCCAACTTTTATGACCTCGCCATAAGTGTAACTGATACGGTAACCAAATTTAGCCACGCAGATTATAACTTGATCTAGAATATCTTGGTCGATTTTTGTTCAGCACGCCATGAACTAAACAGGCAACAGTACGTTTGACAAATGAAATAAACCCCAGCAAAATTCGAAATAAATTGTGGGATCGTAATGTTGTGAGATTGCGTTTTTGTTTTCATAGTCTCCAAAATTCTGTCATGAAAACATAAATTAGTCGTGTTCTGAGAAATCTGGGCATATTGCATGTGCGTAAAGTGTCGTCCCAGATAAGCCTGTGCAGTCCGCACAGGCCAATCAAGGACGACACTTTCCGCCTTAACTTGATTTTCGTGTAGAAGAGATTTACTTTAAACGTAAAATACCATAAAAGCGGAAAGTGTCGTCCCTGATTAGCCTGTTCCCACTACACAGGCTAATCTGGCATGACACGTAACGCACATGCATTAAGCCCAGTTTTCTCAGAACACGACTCAAATTATCGTATTGTTTGTATCTTCTTAATGGAAGCAATACAGAAAATGAAGTAGTGGAAACATTTATTTCTTACTTAATTGCATATTAATAACAATGATTCTTTATTCTCGCTATGGCCATGCTAAAAAGCTAAAACAATTAAATCAGAAAAGCAATGATGGTTTAAGAACTTGTTTGTTCCGGTTGATGCATGATAATCTTGACCTTTCAAGTGGGAACCTCTTTAAATTACAAAACCACTGAGCGAAAAAAAAGAAGCCAGTACATTTGAAACCTTTAAATCAGAAAAGCAAACTTATTCAAATACAGTCGAAACTGACCTAACGGCCACCTGAATTTACCGGTCACCTGCAGACAACGGTCAGTCTGGAATCCCCCCGACGGAAAACACTCTATATTACACCTGAATTTAACGGCCACCTGTCCATAACGGCCAACGGCCACTATATTCAACTCCGAAAATTCATATTTGAACTGAAATCAACGGTCACGCGTCAATCGTCTCGAGTCGCGAAAATTAAAAACACTGCATATCATTTGTCCGTCTATTTTGCGGTTAAAGCGTTTGATAGCGGTAATTGCTTTTGATATTATAAAAGTGGCCCGCTGCGAGTAAACAAATATTAAGGTGTTGAGAAGGTTTGTTTTCCCGGGATTATTGTGGGGGTTTCTTCAACATAAAATATGTCAGAGTTTTTGACACGTTTAAAGTAATAATCGCTAATTAAATGACCGCTAATTAGTACATTGTACTTAAAATATTGAGTATCAATTTTAAAATAACATTTTCGGATCATTCTTTAAAAGAGCTTTCTAGCGTTCACATCACTTTTAAAAGCAATCGGAATAATAAATCACGGAATAACAATGAGTGGTGAACGTAAGTTCCTCACATTAGAGGAGCGAGTCAAGTGTTTGAAACTGTTTGAATCTGGAAAAAGTTCGCGTGTAATAGCAAGTGAGCTTTGTGTTCGACGAACGCAAGTGCAGAGTGTGCTTAAGCATAAGCGAGAAATTATGTAGGAGTATGAATCGAATGCAAATGTGAGTTTGAAGCGTTGTATTTTGTATGAGGTTGTTGAATAAAATGCTTTTTGTGTGATGTTTGCGTACGAATAAATTTTAACAAACTTTTTGCGTCTTTTTCTTATTAGAACGGTACAATATCACCGTACTATCGGTTTATGAAAGCGAATCCGCTTTTTAGACTTGTACGGACGTGACGTCAACGTCACGTGACAAGTTTTATTTATTGAATGATCAAGATGCATGTGTAAACAATTATACTAGCGTTGATAAAGTCATTGCTTTAGTTTAATAACAATATGAATTTAAATCAATCTATAAGATATTATTCTGTATTTTTCAATGAACGTAAATTCTGTTATTATGCTTAGTTAACGGCAATGAGCATTTGTTTAACACCGTATGCGAAAGACTGGGTGGGGTAACGACGTAGCAATACTACCAACTGACAAACCATCTTAAAATTGTGATCCGAATTCAACGGTCACCTGTGGACAACGGTCACTTTGGTCATTTCCCTTGACTGACCGCTGAATTCAGGTTTGACTGTACTCCTTTCCAATTTGAATAAGCCACATATATAAGTCCCATTCGTTATGATATTTTTCTGTTACCCATATCATAATAATGGAATGGACAGCAGTATGAGCGCTCAGCCGCTCTAACACTATTGTGGTTTACCTTCGATCCTATATTTGAATGTATTTACAACATAAGGTTGTTACAGATTATAAACCTTCTTCCAAAATCAGAATGGAATGACACGCTCTCAACTGGATGGTCACGTTAATCATGTTGTGGCTGACATACATAAATTATCATCTGTCAAAGCGATTTCGAAATATGTGGAATCTATGTCACGATCAACAATTATAGCCCAAATTTTACATAGATTCTTAATGCCAATGACCGACCAAGATAAGGTAATCACGAACAAAGGGGGCTAAAGTACGCATATTGATTGAATTTTATATCCAGCAATAAAGATCAACATAAACACATCAACAATACTTCTTGTACTACTACTACTACTACTACTACTACTACTACTACTACTACTACTACAACAACTACTACTACTACTACTACTACTACTACTACTACTACTACTACTACTACTACTACTACTACTACTACTACTA